>NC_058132.1:670061163-670073583 GCF_016433145.1 Gracilinanus agilis | reverse complement strand
CTGGAAAGAAAAAAAAAAAAAGTTGCAGCTCCAGCGAAGCCCAGCCACCCTCCCTCCCTGGCCCAGGTCCGGGCCCCTCCCCTCATGCGATTTAAAACACCCAGAGCATCAATAGCTCCGGTTTTTTCCGGGTTCTTTTTTTTATTGGTTGACTTTCACTTGGGGAGGGGAGCGAAGGAGTGGGGACTAACCACCCAAGAGCTGTAGGAATAAAAGACTCGTTAGAGACTAGGAGAAGCGCTGCCTGCCAACATGGTGGTGGTGGTGGTGTCTGAACCAGAAGCCGGTCCCTTCATGGAACCTTGTAACCCCGGCGCCTAGCACGAGGTCTGTCTGGCTATGGGAGGCTCTGAAAATATTCTGGTGTTCTTCCCGGTCGCTTAACTGCTCTGTGCCTCCGGTGAATAATAAAAGTTACCTGTCCGCAAAAAGAAGAGCAAAAACTGTAGCGCTAAATCCATGATCTCTAAAGCATGCCCTGCCTACCTCCCAGGAGGACTAAACGAGCTACACTTGGGAAATTCCTATAGAAATACCGACTCTCATTATAACTCTCTCCTCCTCAAATGGCCTTAGTTTCTTGGCCGACTCATAGGATTTAGAGCTGTTCTCCGAGCCTCCTTTTTATGTGTTGTTTTCCTGTTGAAACAGTCAATAAGCATTTATTAAACGTTTACTATATGCCAGGCACTGTGCCAAGTGCTGGAGATACCAAAAATACACCAAAACACATTAGAATGTAAGCTCCTTAAGGGCAGGAATTTTTTTTTCCTCAATGCTCACAATGCCTGGCATTGTTAGAAATGCTTTTTGACTAAATGAATGACTAGCCTTCGTTTTACAGGTGAGAAAGCCGGGTCCCAGAAAACCAGTGATTTGTCAGGTATCACAGAGAGTAAGATGTCCTGCCTCCAAATCCATTCTCTTTGCCATCTTATAGTCCCAAAAGACTATAAGCTCCCTGAAGAGGACTGTTTTGGGGTTTTGTTCATCAAAACCCAGGAGCCTAAACCCTCCTCAGAGGCACTGTACAGGATATATAAATGTTTGTTGAAAAGAAATGAATTATTGTGCCTAAAAGGTCTCTTTGGCCCCAGAAAACTAGGTGGGAAAGCAGATAGAATGAAGATCGGTGAAAGGCATATTTGCTTAGTGGCTAAGTGAATAAAGCTCTGGAGAAGACAGTAAGTTCAAATTTAACCTCCAACATTTACTAGCTGGGCCAGTCACTGAACTCTTTACCTCAGTTTCCTCGCCTTTAAAAGGCCTATAATAATAGTACCTACTTCCCAGAGTTGTTGTCTGTGGATCGAATGATATAATAATTGTAAACCAAGCATATAAATAACCCATTTCAAAATTTCTCTTATTTAGGGATAGAGGAGAGGAGGAGGAGGAGGAGGATAGAGAATCTTGTTTGGATAAATGCTTGATTTTTCAAAAGCCAAAATTACCTCCCAATGTGTTCAGTAGTTTTGTTGACCTAGGTGTGATTCCTTTTACTCTACCACAACCTTAAAATCAGGAATCGAAACTGTCCCCACCCAGCATTAAAGTACTCAATACTCATTAGGTTCAAAGTTTTCTTCTGTGTGGGTTGTTTGAGGAGGGTTTGGGTTTTTTGTTGTTTTGGGAGATGGGGGGAGAAGTGCCCAGTTTTCTGATCCTTTATATCTTTCCTCTTATTTTATTATCCCAAATTCTGTCATTTGGCTTATTCTTCTAGACACTCTCTAACATCTCAGTTTAAATAGGACCAGTAGTTCTGCAGATTGACTGAGGCACAACTCTGACAAAAGATTTTTCACTTCTTTCTTCCCCTTCAGCTCCTCCCCCTCCTCTTTGCTCAGGTTCCACTTCTGCTCCAAAGTTTCACCCTCAACACCCCCACCTATTGTCCTCCCCAGTTACTGAGCCTCTCCCCCAGGGAGAGCTGTTCTTCCCTCCCCCCCCCCCAACACTCCCTCTTTTGGACTGTCTCCTTTCCCTAGCATGAATAATTCTGTAGCACTACCCATCTGTTATTACCATAGAGACAGAAGCTCGGCAGAGATAATGATGCTCAGTGTGGAATCAGTGGGGGAACCAAGAGCATCTGTGAGCCTGCAGGGAGAGATTTTTTTTTAAACCAGTCTGAAAACATAGATGACCTAACCCAAGGGTTGAAGTGGGAAGGGTGGACAGCCATGTGCCTCAGTCAATTGTTTGTACCTAGTCCTTGATCTTGTAGGAAGATATGATCTCTGGAAACCATAAAGGCTTCTCCAACACCCCCTCAAGAAAAAGAAAGGTTATTTCAAAACTGCCATTAGTAATCAATTTTTAATAGTCATTTTATCAGCCATAAAAATAACTATCTACAAGCCCAAATGCCTTGGGCAGAAAAATCTCAATACCAAACTACCACTGCTTTTTCCCTGTTCATTTTGTTTTCCTCAAAAAAATTTCTGGGTTTCTAATAGAAGCCAAAGTCATTTGCTGCAGGAAAAATCTTATTCATTCACCAACCCCCCAACCCTGCAATGGGAGGTAAAACTTGTTCTTTCACTCCCAGGAGATAGGGAGTAAGAGAGTGGTTTAAGGAGTTTAAATATGGAGAAAATTAATTGAACTTATTAGAGAAAAAATAGAATGTTTGTTTTATCCAGCAAAGTAAAGAAATAGCCTGGCAGGTTGTGTTTTGCCCTTCAAATCTCAAGGCCACTGGCCCCAAACTGCAGGCTGGGGCTTGGCTAATGCTGAGCAAGTGAGATTTGCTTAGCTGGAGTGTATCCTGAGAGGTCTATGGCCAATTTTTTGCCCACCTTCCCTAATATTTGGGAAGTATTTACAAGACTGATCTTATAGAAACCCTTAAGAAAAATAGCAACCATTGTCTCTTCCACTCCAGATAGTATAGTGAAAGGACTCACAAAATAAACAATGTGGAGGGGGAGGCAGTACTGATCACTGCAGGAAGAAACTAGAATGGTCCACATCCACAAATACACATGAGTCCAACTTAATTACCAGGGATTATCAATTTAGTGAATGATCCATGGCCTCATTTCTGCTGCTCATTTGGGTCCTATGCTACTGTCAACATGGAATCTAGAGACCCCAAACTTGTATCTTAGTGAGATCTGATGAACCCCAAGTTTTAGAAATGGCTTGTAGGCTGGAGACCCCCAAAGCTTGTGCTTCCCTGTTCCCCAGAGAATCCACCCTGAAGGGAATCTCAGGCTAGCAGTTGCAGAATGAATAATGAACCCCAAGGTAAATGCTAAATACCCTTTTGTCATAGGTAGTCTTCTCCTTTGTATCAGAGACCCTTCCCAGGAAGACACACCAGGGCAGGGACCCTCCTTTAGGATCCATTGTGTAAGCAGCCCCTTCCCTTACACCCTAGCCTCTAGCTATGATTCCTTTCCCAAGCTTGATTGTAAATCCCATCCTTACCAGTATAATGTCAATCATCTTCCCCAACCCCTGGATCTTCCCAAATGGTATAAAAGTTCCCCAATTTCCTTAGTTCCTTGGAGTCATCATCTAGCACAGTGTCACTCCCAGGGGGTCAGGGAGCAGAGCGAAGCAGTGTTCAATTCTTGGACTCTGCACAAGGCACTTCTCTGCATAAGAGGCCAGGTACCCCTGTTCCCCCTTTACCTTGATTAAAGAGTGGTTTTATGACTAATTAATAGCCCTGTGTTTTTTCTAAGCTAACACTGCCAACAGGAAGAATTAAGCTGATAGGCTGTGCATGTGTGGGGTGGATCTGAATTCCAAAACCAAAAGTGACTTTTGAATTAACCATCATTTTATCTGCCTCCTCGAAAAGTATAAACCCCAGGTACCATCTAAGTCTTCCCTCCTCTAAAGCCTTGAAAGATTCCCTACTGTCTAAAATAAACAGATAGCTCTGACTAATAAATAGAACATTAGATTTGGAGTCAGGAAGTCCTAAGTTCAAATCATCCACTTACCAACTGGGTGCCACTGGGCAAGTCCCAGCTCCAGTCTTCTCTGTAAAATGGGGATAATAGTAGTATGTGTGTAACAAGATCCAGTGCATGAGCAGAGAATCTCTGATAATGTCTCCCAGTGTGAGATGTAGAGGATTCTGCTTCTTGGATAGCCATGTGATGACATGTAATGGAAGTTCCTTAGAGAGACTAAAGCATACACTAACATTCTGTAACTGGGTAGTCTGCTAACCAACTGGTTAAGAAAAGCCTTTTCCACTGACTAACTTCCAAAATGCAGCAGAGTGGCAACTAGGCAGCACAGTGGATAGAGCTCCTGTCCTGGAATCAGGAGGACCTGGGATCAAATCTGACCTCAGACATTGTCTAGCTGTGTGAGCCTAGGCAAGCCACTTAACCCCAATTGCCTAGCCTTTATCACTCTTCTGTCTTAGAATTGATACTAAGACAAAAGTGAAGCCTTTAAAAAAAAAAAAAAAAAAAAAAAAAAAAGGCACCAGCAACCAGAGACTCGGCCTTTTGTTATTCAACCGCTTTCCTCTTTGGCTGCTCAGTCGTCATTTGATTCCTCTGATGGGGTCTGGTGAGAAGCATAGCTACAAAGGAAGAAGTCTTGGACCTTCTCCTGACAGGCTGATATATGACCCTGTGAAAAAATGTCATACTGCCTCAGTTTGCAAGATGGTCCAACCTTGAGAGTTTCAAAAGGTCAGGTGAGCTTCTTGGTGTCTTGATGTCTCAGGTCCCACTGTCCAGACACTGTAGGCAGCTCAACATCAATTCCCCAATGAACAAGAAATTACATTTTGGGAGTGACTGAGTCAAAGACTCAATCCAGTATCACCACCATCTCATTGATCCCAGATATATATTCTTTGGTCCAGTGACACTGGCCTCCTGGCTGTTCCATGAACAAGACACTCCAACTTCCAACTCTGGCCAT
This sequence comes from Gracilinanus agilis, assembly GCF_016433145.1. NCBI lineage: Eukaryota > Metazoa > Chordata > Mammalia > Didelphimorphia > Didelphidae > Gracilinanus > Gracilinanus agilis. The sequence continues at coordinate 670,068,678 of NC_058132.1, read as the reverse complement.
TTTCTTTGGCTATTCCCTATACCTGGCATACTGTCCTTCTCCACTCCAACTGCTGACTTCGCTGTCTTCCTTTCAGTCCCAACGAAAACCCCACCTCCTACAGGGAAATATTTTCCAAGCCCTCTTAATTCCAGTGCCTTCCTTCTCCCAACTATTTTCTATTTCTTCTGTATGTAGCCTGTTTTGTATATATTTATTTACACATTTTCTCTCCCAATAAATGGTGAGTTCCCTGAAGACAAGAATTGTCTTTTGTCTTTTTTTGTATCTCTAGTGTTTAGCGCAGTGCTTGGCATATAGTAGGTATTTAATAGTTATTGATTGTTTATTGATTGATTTTGGCATGAATATGGTAGTACCAATGCTATGTGGAGCTGAGTTATGTATGAACCTGGTTTTCCCAGAAACCAACATAGAAGAGGAAAGAGTACACTCCCAAGCTATTAGGGAAACATGTTTGTATTTTTCTTCTTACTATAGCTTCAAAGTAAATCTCTCATTATAATGGCTAATTAACATTAAAAGATTAAGTGGGATGAAGGCTCTAATCAATGGTACCTAACAGGGAATACAACCAATGAGGACTCAAACCAAAGGCATTGGAAAAGAGATATCTCCAAACCTTCGGGTACTAATGAAACTTATGGCTCTGGGAAAATGAGCCAGAGCATACTCACTACTACTAGGCAAAGGGCTTCACAAATCTTGAATCACTATAGAGGTGGTGGTGTTTTTTAAACCCTTACCTTCTCTCTTAGAATCAATACCATATATTGGTTCCAAGAAATAAAAAGCGGTAAGGGCTAGGCAATAGGGATGAAGTGCCATGCCCAGGGTCATCCAGCTAGGAAGTGTCTGAGGCCACATTTGAATCTAGGATCTGGCTCTCAATCCACTGAGCCATCCAACTGCCCCGTTTTGTTGTCATCATCGTCATTCCAATAAGACACTCATTTTCCTTCGCCTACAGATTTGTTGGTCCCCTTCCCTACCAGCACTTTACCTTAAAATGGCTTCCTCTTCTATTTTTCAAATTGGATTTATGATTTCATTGATGTGAGGAATGCCCAGTGAGGAAACAGAAATGTGTAGTTTTCAAGAAATGTCTAAAGACCCTCGAAGGTTAAGTGATTTTTCCCAGGGTCATGCAGCCAGTATGTGTCAGAATTAGAACCTGAGTCCAGATCTTCCTTACTCTAAGATAAGATAGTACAGCATAGTGCATAAAGAGCCAGCTGATACTTTTCCCCAAATCCTAGCCATCTTTCAAGATCTGGCTCAAATGTCCCCCTCCTCCCAAAATCCTCCATGTCTTCCTTTCATGAGCTAAGTGTTCTCTCTCCCTTCCTTGCATTCTTCCCTCTCCAAGGTCATACACACCTTTAAAACTCTCTGGGTTTCATACCAAATTGCTCTCCAAAACGCTTGGATCAGTTCACACTCCACCAACAGTGCCTTTGTGTCCCCGTTTTCCCACATCCCCTCCAACATTCGTCATTTTGCCCTTTTGTCATTGTAGCCAGTTGGATGGGTGCGAGTTGTTATCTCAGAGCTGTTTTGGTTTGCATTTGCCTAATCAGTCATGATTTGGAACATTTTTTCATAAACCAATATATGGCTTTGATTTCTTCATCTGAAAAGGATCTGCTTATATTTCTTGCCCATTTATCCATTACAAATTAAACATTTCCCACGCCTTAAAAATCTTTAACATAGAGCTAGAAACAAAGTAGGAGCCTATTGCTTGGCAAATGTCTTTAAAAAAAACAAACTGGTAGGTGAATGTTACTACGTTAATCAGTTTTGTAGAAGAGAAATTCCGAGAAACATGGGGAGATGTTAATGAAATCACTCAAATGGATGGAGGGTGACTATGGTCAGTGTAAGAGGCCCACTCACGGGCTCTACAAAGGCCCAGTCAGTTAGCTCAGTGGATAAAGGACTGGGTCTGGAATCAGGAAGGTTTGAGTTCAAAACTAGCCTTGGTCACATTAGCTGTGTGATCCCTGGCAAGTTATTTAACCTCTGTTTGCCCCAGTTTTCTCAACTATAAAATGGGGGTGATAACATCACCTACCTTGCAGGGATATTGTGAGGATCAAATGAGATATTTGTAAAAGCACTTAGCACAGGGCCTGGCAAATAGTGGGAACTTTTATTTATGCATATTCCTTTCCCATCCCTTTCCCCAGCCTGAGGAACATGTACTACCGACCCATGGGAGGAAGTCTGGAGAATCTGTTTCTGGAAATGCATATTAACATGGAATAAAGCCTCCGTTGCCAGTTCAGAGCACATGTAGATATTTTGTGATTGCTTCTTCTCTTCTGCTAATTTCTTATCAATGATATTGAGGCAATGACTGGTTAAATTGACAATGGAACACTAATAATTGGGCCAATAAATAATATAGGACAGATATTATTATCATAACTGGTGATCGATATTAGGAAGAATATTCCACAATGAGAACTTGTGCCAATAGCATTGGAAAGATACAATGACCTGGGTGCAGCTGGGTAACTCAGTGTATTGAAAGACAGGCCTATAAACAGGAGATCCTGGGTATAAATCTAGTCTCAATAATTCCTATCTAAGGCACCCTGGGCAAGTCATTTAACCCCCATTACCTAGCCCTTACCACTCTCCTGCCTTGGAACCAATAGACAGTATTGATTCGAATAAGGTTTAAAAGAGAAAAAAAGATATGATGAACCCCTCAGTGTTACCTTGAGAACCTGAGAGGACATGTAGACCCACTCAGGGACCTGACTTAACAATGCAAGTGGGAGTTGGGACAAAGGTTTCCAGAACTTTATATAATCATTCACCATATTTTAAGACTGGAGAGAGAGGGAGTGGGGGGAAGGGAGAAGAGAGAGAGGAGGCAGAGAGGAGACAGAGAGAGAGAGAGACAGAGAGAGAAGAGAAAGATGAGGGAAAGGGAGAAAAAGAGAAGGGGGGGAGAGAGAGAGAGAGAGAGAATATGAGAGAGAGAGAGAGAGAGAGAGAGAGAGAGAGAGAGAGATAAGGTGAAGGGATGAGGAGAGAAGAGGAGAAGACAACACAGGACAAGACAAGAAAGGAGACACAAAAAGGACATATAATGAGCTGAACCTAGAATTAGAAAGGAAGAGATTTGGGTTTGTTTTCAGAAACTTACAAAGCATTTTCACTGACCCATAAACTTGCCATAATACCAGAGCCTCATCTTTTTAATACTAACATTGTATAGGTGTTGCTATAAGAGTGAGACCTAGCCTACCCCTGCCTCTGAAGAACTCAAGATAGGCTCCAAGTGGAAGACAATGGCAAGGTAGGTGGTAGGATTTGTCACAAGGCAAAAACAAGGATGACAGACAGTTGGCCAATATGTCACTCAAAAAGACATCCAGCACATGGGGTGGTCCTGTGGGAAACTTAGAAGAGCATAGATGAAAGTTGCATAGAGTGGTCATGCATAAATGGTGTGAGATCTTCATGGTTAAAGGAAATTCTCACCTTGATGAAATCAGGACTCCATTGAAATATGTCAGATTCCAAATGAAATAAGAAGAACCAAAAAAACCCATATACATAGTGATTACCACAATGTAAATAAAAGTAACACCTAAAGGAAGCCTCTTGAGCCAATCATCTGGTTGTTTAAGCTCTTGGCTGTTTTCACTCAAGTGACCAGGAAGTCAGGTGAACCACCAGGTCAACTTGGATGGTAGCAAAAGAGTTAGGATATTGTTCTTGATACTCCTATGATGATTCTAGAGAATAGAAAATGAAGTTGATTCCTCCCTCCTGGAAAAGAAATCAGGTATTACTAAGCCAAGATAATCTATACTTTATCAGATGCATTCACTCCAGGGAGTTAGGTTTTTGCTTCATTCTTTTTCTTTGGTATAAAAAGAGGGTTCGATGCAGAACTGTTGGCTTATTAAACAAAAACAATTATGATTTAAAAAAACATTTACAAGTATATTTTTAAAGCTTTCACTTGACATCCTTCCAAGCTATAGTTTTTCTCCCTTTTAAAAAGCAAACAGAAAAAAATCTTAACTCTCTTTGCCTCTGTTTTTTCACCTTTTGCTTACTATTCAACTCTGCAATCTAGCATCCTTTATTTTCTCTATATCTCTATTTCAATCTCTTCTGTAATATAGATATATCCAAATGGCATAATAAAAAGAGATCATAAAGCAATTTGCCAATAAATGAGTTGTATGTATTATTATTAGGATTATGGTGAAGGCCAAAAAGTCAAACTCATCAGAGGCATTTGACTTGTGAATTCACTTTCAATTGTCCAAGAGGTCTCTGGGATCCCTTCCAACTCTAAGACTTTGTTTAGAGACTTGCCCAAGACTAGACCAGAAATGGGTTTTGAACCTATTCCTGGCTAACACCAAGCCCAGCACTCTTTTCGATACTATCTGGTTCTCAGTATTAAGTGCTCTAAACTCTTCACCATCACTCCCCACTTTACTTAATATCCTGATTTAGAAAACTGTAGAATCTGTTTTATAAAGCTACCCTCACCTTGCCTGTATATAAAATGTTAAAGGTATTATCCTTGCAAAACCATCCTTCTCATTTTCCACTGTAGGCATTTCTCCTTGTATAACTTATTCCTGTTTTTAAAAGGAAAGAAAAGTTTTTATTCTAATGTTTTTGGTTAGGGAGTGTTTCATGGCCTTTTGAGGATTTCTCAAAGTCTTTGGGTTCACATGGACTATGTCTGATCCTGGGCACTGGCCCAAAAGGGTAATTTTCCTTCTTTGGATCATTATTGACCCCATGTGCTGCTCTTCCCAGAAATATTTCCAAATAAGTTTAGCCTGTATCCAACTCTATCCAAAATTAGGTGAAAAGGGTCCCTGACTCCAATACAAGCAAACAAACAAACATTGGCCTGAAAATGAAGAAGACAACAAAGCACCAAAAACACTCAAAGGATTTATGGGAACTTACAAGCAGACACAGTAAACACAGACAATACTCATATTCCATAAGGTCCCCCAGAGAAGGGTTCCCCTGTACTATCTGAAACACTCACAGTCATTGGAGAGTGGGGGACACAGTATGTGACAAAGTCCAGGTGCCTTGCTCTCTCTCTCTCTCTCTCTCTCTCTCTCTCTCTCTCTCTCTCTCTCTCTCTCTCTCTCTCCCCCTCCCCCTCTCTCTCATATTACTCTTCTCCAGGCTGCATTCCTGACTTTCATTCTACTCCTGGACTACTTCTCATATTGAAAATACCTTCTATCAGGAAAGTTGGAAATTGAGGGGATTTTACAGCAAGTTTCTCTGATAAAGGTTCATTCTCAAATTTATACAAATAAGAGCTATTTCTCAATTGACAAATGTCCAAAGGATACGAATAGGCAGTTTTCAGAAGAAAATATCAAAACTAGCTCTAGTTATATGAAGAAATGCTCTAAGTTAGTATTGATTAGAGAAATAAAAATTAAAAATAACTCTGAGATACCACCCCATACCTATCAGATTAATTAACATGATAGGAAAGAAAAATAACAAATGCTGGAAGGGATGTAGAAAAATTGCATTGATGGTAGAGTTGCAAACTGTTCAAACCATTTTGGAGAACAATTTGAAACTATGCCCAAAAAACTATAAAACTGTGTGTGCCCTGTAACCCTGCAATAACAGTACTAGGTCTATGACCTAAAGAGAACAAACAAAAAAAAGAGAAAAGGTCTTTAAATACAAAAAATATTTATAGCAGCTTTTTTTTTAGTGGTGGCATAGAATTGGAAACTGAGGAGATGCCTATCCATTGGGGAATGATTGAACAAGATGAGGTATTTGATTGTGATGGAATGCTATTGTGCTATAAGAAATGAGGAGGGCAATAGTTTCAGAAAAACCTATGAAGATTTATTTGAACTGATGCAAAGTGAAGTGAGTGGAAACAGAGGAATATTGTACACAGTAACAGCAATATTTTAATGATCAACTGTGAAAGACTTAACTACTCTGATCAATACAATGATCCAAGACAATTCTAAAGGATAATGAAAAATGTTATCCACCTTTAGAGAGAAAACTAATTAAATCTAAGTACAGATTGAAGCATAATTTTTTCATTTTATTTTTCTTGCTTTTCTTTTGGCAATGTGGCTAATATGGAAATTTTTTGCATAATTTCACATGTATAATTGATTATCACATTGCTTGCCTTCTCAATGGGTTGGGGAGGGAAAAAAATTCAAGACTCGGAAATTTTTAATGAATGTTTAAAATAAATAAAAAATAAATCATTTTTTAAGTGCCTTCTGTCCCTTCTTGCCTCTCCTTCTGATTAGTTGGTTCCTCTCAAAACCTCCATTTTAAGGAGGGGGCCTTGGCCAACCAAACTTTCATTCCTCCCTAGGCTACCCTCCGGACTCTGTATAGGTTCTCCTTCCTTGGAGGATATTTCCCAAGACAAACCCTGGGGTTGACACTGCTCAAGAAATTTCTTTTCTATCTCCACAAGGCCAGATCCTACAATTCTGCTGCCTAGGAGAGAGAAATTACTGAAATCTAAACAGGAGGTTGGGATGCATGGTGGGCTGATAAATGTTTGACAGCAAGCTCTCCTAGGGGGAAAAAAAGTACTCCACCATTCACTTTCAAGGTTAATCTGCATGATTAATATTGTCTCCATCACTTTCTTAACACTAGAAAATTAACAAAACAATAAATTGGGCTCCAATTAGTAGCGTTTGCTGATTTCCAAAATGGAAATGCTCTCTCTGAAAAGTTAACGAGAGAGCCAGGTGGAGTTGGCTCCAGCACACCCTTGGTTGAGATTTAGAAGCATGCATCAACCTTAGCCATGTGCTTCCAGAGGAAATCCATCCTGGGCCGGGCCCTTGATCTGGGAAAATCAAGTCTAATGTCATGTGCTACTGCTATAAGTCCCCTACTGCTCCTGGTGGAAAAAGAAAGGTGAAAACTATCTCTTACCCAACACTGCACTCTAGGAGGAGGGAAACATTCCTGAAAAGGGCCAAAAAAGGACCAAAGGGAGCTGGGTCCTTTCACTCTCTTTTATAGACCAGGCAAGGACCAACTCATAAGATAATACGAAGATCTCCTGAAACTCAAGGCAGCCAATCATTTTGGGAGCAGCCCCAGGCTCTGATAGCTAATGAAGTCCCCTGGATCCATTGTCCTCTTAACTAGGAGCTTAAAGCACAGGTCTCTATGCCCATACTCTACAGAGGGAGAACTATATGAGAGAGGGAGTTAAAGTCAAGTCCCCTGATCAGCCTCCTCCCTTACATGGTTTTAAAAGATGTTCACTGAAACTGAAATAGTTCTCTGTCTCAGTTCCAAGAATTTCTGACAGCCGTGTCCCTGTCCAGCTTTTCTCTTCCTTGTAACTTTAGACCTTATTCCTTGTTCCCATTTATTTATTGCGCTTTAACTCTTTCTTCACTTTACATTCCCCCCTTTTTACTCTCTTCTTTTCAAATACATTATATTTCTGATGCCCATGTAAGCTGACCAGCCCTGCCT
>NC_058132.1:670034698-670058559 GCF_016433145.1 Gracilinanus agilis | reverse complement strand
ATAAAGGAGCGAAGGAAGGAAGGAAGGAAGGAAGGAAGGAAGGAAGGAAGGAAGGAAGGAAGGAAGGAGGGAAGAAAGGAGGGAAGGAGGGAAGGAAATATGTTTTAGTCTTCATTCAGACTTCATTCTCTGGAAACAAACAGCATTTTTCATCATGAGTTTTGGGGATTGTCTTAAATCACTCATTTCTGAGAATAACTAGGTTATTCACAGTTTGCTTATCAAAAAATGTTCTTCTGATTCTGCTCTCTTCACTTTGCATGAATTCATTTAAGTCTTTCCAGATTTTTCTGAAATCATCAATTTCCAGTCCTTTGCTACCACAAAAAGAACTGAAATATATATATTTTTTTAATAAATAGGTCCTTTTCCTTATTTTTTCATCTCTGGGATACAGACCTAGAAGTCTATGGGTCAAATTATGTCTTAATGGATCAAAGGGTATGTACAATTTTAGAGTGCTTTGGGCATTGTTCCAAATTGCTCTCCAGAATGGTTAGATCACATCATCAACAGTGTATTTGTGTCCCATTTTTGCCACATCCCCTCCAACACTGATCATTTTCCTTTTCTGTCATATTTGCCAATCTGATAGGTTTGGGGTAGTACCTCAGAGCTGTTTTAATTTCAAGCAAGCATTTGTTTAGCACCTACAAAGTGCCAGGCACTGTGTCAAGCATTGGGGATCCAAAGAAAGGCAAATCAAGTTCCTATTCTCCAGGACCTCACAGTCTAACAGAGGAGACAACATGTAAACAATTATGCCAGATCCTGGTTTTCATTTTTAAAGCCTCGAATGAGAAAACAACAATAATATTTCACAGTCATATAGTAGGTTGTGATTTTAAAAGCATTTTCTGCACATTAATAATATACATTTATATACAATATAAACATTTTCTATATATTGTCTCCTCTGAGCCACACAACAACCCAAAGAGATAGGTACCACCAGAGGGGTCCCTATTTTACACATGAGAAAACTCAAGTTACATATCCAAGACTTCAGTCCTTGGGACAGGATTTGAACTCAAATATTCCTCACCCTAAGACCAACACTGTCCTCTGTCAAGGTTACTCCTCAGGTTGCTAAGAATTAGATACCGAGGAAACAATTAACCAGTCTTGCCGGAGGACCACTCTTTTTTAGTGGATATTACCGTGACAATGGAAAGTTCATTTTCACCTCAATCTCTCTGAAATGGAAAGTGAAAGAAGTAGGGAGGAAAGGAGGCCAGAGATGAGGGGGAAGATAAGGAAGGAGAAAGGTCATGCTAGAGGACTGACTTGACTGAGAACATTTCTGTGGGAAATGAGCAAGTTCAACTTCCAAACAGACCCAGAAGTAAGATTTGCACCAGACTGGGGCTATCCCCTCCATTCAGTCTTTTGTTCTTTGAACTTTCTCTTTAGAGAACATATTCCAGTTTGGCTTTCGAATTAGTCAGGCTATGTCCTTTTCTTGGTTGTGGGTGCTCCTCTTTCTTCTTTTTTGACACCTTTGTCACCATTCCCCCTTTCTGCCCCCTCCTACCAACAGTCAGTAGGTTTCCTAAGAAAACTGGTTTGCTTTCTCCAGGCCACATACTTTCCTGCACAAGGACCCTATCGGATGGGAGATCTGGCCCTGTGATACCACTAGACTAGGAGCTGCCTAACCTAAAGTCTAGAGGGATATTGTCTTACTCACACTCTGTACTTTGCACCGGCAGAGTTGTCCCTTTCAACCAAACAACTCAGAGGGCTTTGCAGACATTCTATCACCCAGGATCGGGATCAGTGTATTCCTAGCAGGGACAAGCTTTCTCCTATTTTGCTAAAAGAAAAAATTGAGGGGGGGGGAGAGAGAGAGAGAGAGAGAGAGAGAGAGAGAGAGAGAGAGAGAACAGAGAGAGAGAGAACAGAGAGAGAAGAGAGGAAGAGGGAGAAAGGTGAGAGACCGAGAAAAAGAGGGGAGGAAGGATGGAGGGAGGGAGGGCGTGAGAGAGAGAGAGAGAGAGAGAGAGAGAGAGAGAGAGAGAGAGAGAGAGAGAGAGTTAGTTCAGGTTATTCCTGCCAAACAACAATGCTAGTCAGTAGTAAAACTGGAATTTGAAGCAAATGAACCTGACCTCCGTGTCTGGAGAGATTGTATTTCTGAATCTCATCAGCAAACCAAAAAGTACTGAACGTGAGGTTCTCCTGGACCCCGCCTCAAGGAAAGCAAGGGATCCATTATTGACAGCCAACACAGCATTCTCCCAGATATCTGTTAGAGGTATGAAAGAAAGCATAACCTCCACTCCAGCAGCTCATGATAGGGGGAAGGTGACCCAAAGTCCCTGAAGGCTCAAGAACAAATAATATACAATTTCAAAGGACAAACTTGGGTAAATTCAGGAAGTTTTATCCAGGGGAGGCCAACCAGAAACTAATGATTTCTTCCCACCGTCCAAAAAATCTAGTCAAAGTGTCAAAATGAAGTTTCTATTGACTACAAGAAAACAATGGAAAATGCAATCTGCTTATCACTTAAAGGCTGTACCCACAGATTTCATAAGCATTTCCAGGGATTCGAGCAGTGAGAGACACACAGCTGCTGGATGCAAATTACAGGGTACATTATACCTAGCAAAGTACTTCAATCTGTAACAATGAGTCAACCCCAAGCTGCCTGTCTACGTGTCAAGTGTGTTTCCAGGTCCCCTGTATCTCTCCCCTCCCACCCCCCAAAAAAACCTTAACATTTGGGAAACCAAATGAAAACTCAATTGATATGTGTACTTTCTTTTATAAATAAGTGACTTACTTATATTTTATTTATATTTATATATAATTATATATACAATATATTTATATATATTTATATAATAAACTTTATAAAAGTTTATTAACTTTTTATTTTTAAGCCTTACCTTCCTTCTTAGAGTCTATACTGTATAATGGTTCCAAGGCAGAAAAGCAGTAAGGGGTAGGCAGTGGGGGCTAAGTGATTTGCTCAAAGTCTCACAAGCTAGTAGTGTCTGAGATCATATTTGAACCCAGGACCTCCGTCTCTGGGCTTGGCTTTCAATCCACTGAGCCACCCAGCTGCCTCCCAATAAATGATATATTAAGAACTCATTGACTTTCAGGCAAGAGCAGGTTTATTTGGGTGGGTGACGAAAGAAATCTGAAACTTCTTTAGGAAAACAGAAAGGGTTTTTATTCATTAATTGCACAGTACCTATTGATCATCCATTTAGACTTTTTTTCAAACCAAGGCGCTTGTCATTTAATTACAGTATATAGTTCATCAACACATTTCTTTGATTGGCAATCCAAGGAAGTAGAAACTATCAATGAGATCAGCTAGTGAGTGACTGGAGTTAGAGGACAGAATTTTTAAATTTAAAAAAATTGGCCTTCACAAGAAATAAATGTGCTTTGGTTACCAAAAGCAGAAGGCTGATATTTCTCAGAAATCTTCTTTCTATAGGCAGGGTAGTCCTAACAAAAACCACCTGAGATCATTAAAGACTCATATAAATGGGAATGGTCCTGAAATTACTACTCTGGAATTCCTTCCAACACTGTTGGTTTTTAACATAATTCAGCTCGTCAAATAAAGCTCTATGCAATATATTCTCTTCATGTTACCTCATTTTCTCGCTGGGATACGTTTGTGCCAAAAATTATATATGTCTTATACATTTTAAAATAGATGAAATAAATATTCAGTCACTCTGTTTTTAGGAAAGAAAGTGAAGAAATATTTATGGGGCAAAAGTTATGGGTAAAAGAGAAAGGGATTGGCCAAAGAGAGCCAAGTCCTGGGAGTGTATATGAGGAATTCTACGGGAGATCATCAGGAACTAAAAGCCACCTTCCATGATGATCAGAGTATAATCATTGTACACCATGATAGGAATGAGGTTGGGGATTGAACCAATGAATGATTTCACTGGAATGCAAAGTTCCCTCTGCCAATGCTGATCTGTATCTTCTCTGCAATTTGGAATCTTGGAATTGCTTAGAACATGGAGAAGTTATGTGACTTAAGTATTCCTTATTAAACTATTCTTTCAAATATCCCACTTTAGGATCATACAAACCAGATAGCTCATATTACAAGCACTAAAAATACTTTTGTTATTCTCATTGTCTTAATTTTATTCTTGATAGTTTTTATTTTTCAATCATCTTCATTTCTATATGTAATTTTCTTTCCTTTTCTCCCTGCAGTTTGTTGTCATTAAGTCATATCCGTTGTGTCTGACTCTTCCTGACCCCATTTGGAGTTTTCTTGACAGAGATAATGGAGTAGTTGGCTATTTCCTTCTCCAGCTCATTTTAGAGATGAGGAACTGAAGCAAAAAGGATTAAGTGGCTCTTTCCCGTCTCTCAAGATGGCGGATAAAAATACCCAGAAGGACCAAAAGGAAAAAAAGGTCAAAAAGGAAAAGAAGGAAAGGAATAACAAAAAGGAAGATGTGGCTGAAAAGGTGGTGAAAAAGCCTCGAAAGCATTGCAGCCGGAACCCAGTTCTGGCTCGAGGGATTGGCAGGTACTCAAGGTCTGCCATGTATTCCCGGCGAGCTATGTACAAGAGGAAATATGCTGCACCAAAAACCAGAATTGAAAGGAAGAAGAAAGAGAAGGTGCCTGCTACTATCTCAAAACCAGTTGGTGGTGATAAAAATGGAGGAACCCGTGTGGTAAAGATTCGGAAAATGCCTAGGTATTATCCTACTGAGGATGTGCCTAGAAAGCTGCTAAGTCACGGGAAAAAGCCCTTCAGCCAGCATGTTAGGAGACTCCGGTCTAGCATTACCCCAGGAACAGTTCTGATCATGCTCACTGGCCGCCACAGGGGCAAGCGAGTGGTTTTCCTGAAGCAGTTGGCAAGTGGCTTGCTACTGGTCACAGGGCCTTTGACCATCAACCGTGTTCCTCTGCGAAGGACCCATCAGAAATTTGTCATTGCCACCTCTACCAAGGTTAACCTTTCTGGTGTAAAAATTCCAAATCATCTTACTGATGCTTACTTCAAGAAGAAGAGGCTGCGTAAACCTAAACACCAAGAAGGAGAGATTTTTGACACAGAAAAAGAGAAATATGAGATCACAGAGCAGCGTAAGGCTGATCAGAAAGCCGTGGACTCTCAGATCCTGCCCAAGATCAAGAAAATTCCTCAGCTCCGGGGCTACCTGCGTTCTGTATTCTCTCTCTCCAATGGAGTTTTCCCTCACAAACTGGTGTTTTAAATGCCTTGCAAAGAACTCTTATTAAAATATTTGGAATAGCTAAAAAAAAAAAAAAAAAAAAAAAAAAAAAAAAAAAAAAGGATTAAGTGGTTTCCTAGGGTCATACAGCTGTTAAGTGTCTGCAGGTGAATTTGAACTCAGGTCTTCCTAATTCTAGGCTCAGCACTCTGTCTCCTGTGCCCCCCCCCCAAAAAAAAACACAAAAAGAAAAAAAGTTCAACAAAAGTAACACAATAACCAAATCTGACATAATGTGCAGTGTCTGCTCTACAAAGATAAAAAGGAGGTGTGTGTTGGGCATCCAAATATATTTTTAAATAATTGCTGAATTATATATACAGTGTTCTACAATATAACCTGAAATGATGTTTAGTGGTTTACATATCCAATGGAATCCAACCAGCACTTATTAAGCACCTACTATGTACAAGTCATTGTGTTAGTTCTTGAATATAAACTATAATGACAAAACAAAAACACTCCCAGCCCTCAAAGATCTTACTTTCTGCAGGAAAAGAACAATGTAACATTTATAATCTGAGGAAGTGAGATAAAATTTTTATTGCTTTTATTGCTCTTCAGTCATGTCTAAACCTTCATGACCTAATTTGGGGTTTTCTCAGCAGGTTCAGTTTGTCATTTCCATCTCTAGCTCTTTTTACAGATGAGGAAACTGAGGCAATCAGGGTTAAATGACTTGTCCAAGATCATACAGCTAGGAAGTGCCCAAGACAGACTTGAACTGAGGAAGATCAGCCTTCCTGGCTCCATGTCAGGCACTCTATCCACTAAACCACCAAGAAATGACAAGATTTGAGAGTATAGAAAGAAGCTAATAATTCTAGAACATAAAGGTGAGGAGCATATTCATTCCGGGAATGGCAGGGTAAAGCTTACGAAAAGGAACAAAAGTGAAGGAGATTGGAGTAAAAATTGGCCTGGTTTGCAACTGCATTTTCTTTATGTGGATTTTCTTGTCCTGGGCTATGAGAAAAGAACCCCATTTCTACTGAAGTTGACATGGTTTTCAAGTGTTCCTTGAATTTTTAGGACCTCAGAGCTATGGGAAATGAAGATCTGACTCCCCCTTCCTTATTGACCACCTCAAGGAAAACAGGATCCTAGATGTAGAGCTGGAAGGGATCTTGGAAGCTCCCATGTTCAACTTCCAACTGAGGTCTAGAAAGTTTAAGTGATTTGCTGGGATGACACAGCTAGTAAATATCTGAGGCTAGATTTGAACTCGGATCTTCTTGATTCCAGATCCAGCACTGTCTCTATTCATTTAACCATGCCAAACCAGAGTAGGGCAGATTACTCCCCTCCCCATTTCTGATTATTGAAATCCCTTCAAGACCAGACTCAAAATTCCCTTTTCCCTTAAGCTTTCTAACTTCTCAGATCCAAAGTAGACTCTCCTTTTTTTGGATTTCTATGTAGTAGAGAGGCTTATCACTTATCTATATTGCTGTACTGTTTTCATGGACATATGTTTTCTTTATCCAATTAGGTTATTATCTCCTTAAGGATAGGAATCATTGATGTATTGGAAGTTAAGAAGTCCTGAAGAGCTGAATTTAAATTCTGCCTCAGGTACTTAATCTTTGTATGACCCTAGGAAGGTGACAACCTCTATTTACCTCAGTTTCTTCATCTGTACAATAGGAATAATAATAGCCTTGCAGGGTTGTTGTGAGGACCCAATGAGATGATATAGGTAAAGAAGAAGTGCTATATAAATGTAATCCATCTTCTAAAAAGAACTATTTAGTCCAGGTCTCTAATCTGATATTCTAAGACCCATGGAGGTTAAGTGATTTGCCAAAGATTACACAGGAAGGGGCAGCTAAGAAATTCAGTGGATTGAGAACCAGGCCTGGAGATGGGAGGATGTGGGTTCAAATCTGGATTCAGACACTTCCTAGCTGTGTGACCCTGTCACTTATCCCCATTTACCTAGCTCTTACTGCTCTTCTGCCTTGAAATCAATACTATTGATTCTAAAACAAAAGTCAAGGGTTAAAAAAAAAGTCAACACAGGAAGCCAGGGTCAGAAGTAGGATTTGAACCTGGATCTTCTTCATCCAGAGTCAGAGTTCCTTCCCTTCCACCATATTGTTTATGCCTTTATATTCTACCCACTATGTCTAAAGTGCTCTCCTTTCTGTCTGCTGGCTTCCTTGGATTCCTTTAAGTCCTAGCTAAAATCCCACCTACTCCAAGAAGCCTTTTCCAATCCCCCTTCGTTCCGGACCTTTCCCTCTATTGATTTTTTCTAATTTTGCCCATGTGTAGCTTAATTGCATGCTGTCTCCCCCATTAGATTATAAGATCCTTGCGAATAGGGACTATCTTGTGTCTTTTGTCATATCTTTAGCACTTAGCCCAGTGCTTGGCACACTAGTAGACACTTAAATGTCCTTGGACTGACTGCATATGATAGATGCCCCCATAAGGAATACCACAGATCCTGAGGGTTGCATCTGGCATGCTTTTATTCAGAAAATGGCACCAAAAATCAAAGGAACATTAGTGTCTTCTAACTATTTCTTCTACATCTGTACTTTCTAAATGACTATCTCAGGGATATTTTTATATTGACTTTTAAGAGGGCACAGCAGAATACAGTGGAAAGAATACCAGATTTGATTGGAGAGAGTTTGGGTTTGAATCCTTCTTCCTTCTACCTCTGGAACCTTGGACAAGTCACTTCTGCTATAGGAAGAGGAAGTTGGACTAAATAACCCTTGAGGTCCCTTTTACTTCTAAATCTATTCATCTATTTCGAGTGTGGCAGAGTGGGGAATTTAGAGTCAGGAAGAAAGAAGTCCAAGTTCTCCCTCAGACATTCACTCCTAGAGGGCAGGACCTGGATTTTCCAGGCAGGGCAAGTTACTCAACCACCCAGTGCCTCAGTTTCCTCATCTATAAAATGAGAGTTGTACTCTTAGGTCCCTCCCAGTTTGGCATCTCTTATCGTAAGATCCTCTGGATCTTAGTCCCTGAAAAGAAAAAAGAGGTTGGGTTTCCCTCAACCCCATGCCACCCTGCCCCCAAAGCTCCTCACTCTTTCCCAAGGGCAAGAGTAATTTCTGTGTCTGGCAGGCAGAACTATGACATTACATTTCTGAGTCCCCACCCTTTGCTTTCTTGCAGCAACAGTGTACAGGATGCCCTTTGGAGCCAATGGAGATGGCCACAAGCCATCAGTCTGGAGCTGGGCACTTCCGAATCCCCACCCTGGAATGTACTTCCTGTCCTCATTGATACCCAGAAGGAACCAGCTCTTATCACTGAATCCACATGGTTATCTTTTGGAAGGGAACACCTTTTGGGAAGGGGGGGGTGTGAGGGTGGTGGTAATGGATCTTATGGCCCCAAAGAAGGAAGACTAGGATAGAACCTTACAGCCCACTGGATCCAACCCTCTCGTTTTCCAGGCTCAGAGAAATTAAATGATTTGTATAAAGTCAAGTCATGGTAGAATGGGACTGGAATGGGAACGTTCTGAGTCGAACGTTCTGAGTCTTTCTTTGCCAGCTGAATTGCCATGATCATCTCAGGGTCATGAAACCTGTATCCGGGATCAGATTTCTCTGTTGGTTGACCCAGAGTTGAACGAAGCATGGTGGTATAGGGCCACCTGAGCAGAGATTCTGAAAGGATCCAACATCATGGCATAGTTACCGCCATCCAGGGTGGTCTGACTCAGGGTATCCAGACGATCTCTGGCTTGTGAGAACCCCCTGGGAGTTTCTAGAGGCCCCTTAGCAGTCTGCTTGACTTTATAGTCAGCCAGCCTAACACATCCCAAGGACCACGAGGTGAACCGGACCCCTGGCTTCACCAACAAGGAGGGAATCCTGCAGTGGGATTTGGGAGTCTGAAGGTTAAAGGTTGGGTCTTCCCAGTGTCTTGGGAATGGGGAGCCTCTGACTCCGGCTTGGTCCTATTTCCTTAGAGCTGCTTCTCACTGAAGTGAACCTCTCAGTCTAGATCTAAGCTCCTGAAATTAAGATGGGGCTAGACTAAACCTCAAACACAAAGGGAGGCTATTCATTGAATGACACGGGACGTTCTGTGATGTCACCATAGGTCCAGACAACTTTGACAGTGCACAATCTCAGCCTGGGAAGGAGAGTTGTTAGCCAGAGCAGGCTGGTGTTATTCTTTCCTTCACTCCTAAAAGTGTAAAAAGGGCAGGTTCCTCCCCACAGGTCACCAGGCAAATGCTTGACTGCCCGAAAAGGGCGGGGGGAATTCAGCTGTGTCCTGTCACATCTCTGGGCACATTGTTTTCAGTGACCACAATTCCTTTGTGTGAATTCGATTAGTAGCAGCTTAATTAAATGCCACATTGATTTTCTGCTCTCTGGGGTCATTCGAACACAAAGAGATCCTTGAAGCTTCTTCATTGGGTTGGTAGAGCATTTCCCTCATGCAGGTAGGCTGTCCAAAACTGAATCGCAATCCCATTGGGATACATCTGACCACTGTTTTTGTGGAGATTACAAGCCAGAGACAGAAAAGGGCATGTGCCAAAGGGCACATACATCCATCAGAAATTTTTAATAGATCCATCAGTGACCACAGCTTCAAGATGTCCTGCCTCATGTCCCTCCCCACTTTATTCCATTCTCCACTTGACTACCAAAGTGGTTGTCCTAAAGCAGTGATTCCCAAAGTGGGCGCCACTGCCCCCTGGTGGGTGCTGCAGTGATCCAGGGAGGCGGTGATAGCCACAGGTGCATTTATCTTTCCTATTAATTGCTATTAAAATTTAAAAAAATTTAATTTCCAGGGCACTAAGTAATATTTTTTCTGGAAAGGGGGCGGTAGGCCAAAAAAGTTTGGGAACCACTGCTTTAAAGCCTTTCACAGCTTCTCTTTCCAGGCTCCTAGGGCATTACTCAACCTCTGCCCTCTACAATCCAGCCAAAGTGGCCCTCACTTTGTTCCTCGCCCAGGTTATTCCATCTGCCATGTCTGAATGTTCTGTCTTCATCTGTCCCACCTCATCAAATCCCTGACTTCTTTCAAGGTTCAGCTCAAACTTCCCCATGAAACCTTTCCTCGTTCCCTTTCCCAACTCCCAACCCTCCCTCCCAAACTACCTTATTATTTACCCTGAGTAAGCCACTTAACCCCCATTGCCTACCCCTTAATGCTCTTCCCCAAGATGTGGAAGAGATACCTATGATTAGTTTCCTGTGTAATCTTGTATATTTTATTTCTTGTGTATTTCATGTAAAAACATTATTCAGGGGGGCAGCTGGATAGCTCAGTGGATTGAGAGCCAGGCCTAGAGACAAGAGGTCCTAGGTTCAAATCTGGCCTCAGACACTTCCCAGCTGTGTGACCCTAGGCAAGTCACTTGACCCCCATTGCCTACCCTTACCACTCTTCTGCCTTGGAGCCAATACTCAGTATTGACTCCAAGACAGAAGGTAAGGGTTTAAAAAAACACATTATTCACTATTGCACTCAAACAAATAATAAACTGGAGGAATTTCATATGAACTGGAATGATCTCCAGGAATTGATGCAGAGTGAAAGGAGCAGAGCCAGAAGAACATTATACACAGAGACTGATACACTGTGGTAAAATCAAATGTAATGGACATCTGTACTAGCAGCAATGCAATGACACAAGACAGCTCTGAGGGATTTATGGTAAAGATGCTGCCCACATTCAGAGGAAGGACTGCAGGAGAGGAAACATATAAGATAAACAACTGCTTGAACACATGGGTTGAGGCGGACATGATTGGGGATGTAGACTCGAAACTACCACACCAATGCAACTACCAACAATTTGGAAATAGGTCTTGATCAAGGACACATGTTAAAACCAGTGGAAATGTGCATCAGCTATGGGGGGGGGGGGTGGGAGAAGGGGAAAGTAGGAACATGAATCATGTTACCAGAGTAACTTTTCTAAAAAATAAATATTATTAAATGTAAAAAAAAAAAAACAAATAAAAAAACACATTATTCAGACATTATTCTGAGGTGGTCATAGGCTTCCCAAGATGGACAGCTCAAGGGGTTCCCAACACAAAAATAGTAAAGAAGCTCTGCTCTAATAGAACATGAGCCTCAGGAAGGCAGGCTGTTTCCTCTTGTCATTCTATCCTCTGATTCTAGTAACAAGGCTTTACATATACTCAAATATTCCAGTATTCCAGTGGAAATGAGAGCTTATCAATGGCTATTTCCTCCAGTGATGCAGCTTGCAACCCCTCCATGCCTGCCCATCTTCTGTGGCCAGCATCCAGGAGAACATGGATGTATTTTCTTTTATGACAGCCTAGACAGTGTTTGAGTTAAGCTATCCCTCACGGGCTTGATATTTTCCATTCACTTACTAGCTGATACCATTTCTACTAGCCAGTCTCCAGCTGGGCGATAGTTCCAATTTCCTTAGGAACTGGCATCGCCGACTTTTCATTGGCCTTAGCCACAGCCTTCTGGAGAAGAGCCTGGGTCTCCTGCTTGAGCAGAACCTCAGCTTCTGCTTTGGTCATAGTTCTACCCCCCCCCCCCCACTACTTTATTTATCAGTCAATCATCAAGCATTTATTATGCACCTACATGAACCAGGCGCTGTGCTATGTGCTGGGGATACAAAGACAAAAGAGAGCTTACATCCTACTGGGGTGATAACACATGGTCACACACGCACAAAATAAATAGGAGACATGCACACACACAAGAATGTCCATGTCCTGGGGCAGCTGGGTAATTCAGTGGTTTGAGAGATGGGAGGTCCTAGATTCAAATCCAGCCTCAGATACTTCTTAGCTATGTGACCCTGGGCAAGTCACTTGACCCCCATTGCCCACCCTTACCACTCTTCCACCAAGGAGCCAATACACAGAAGTTAAGGGTTTAAAAAAAAAAAAAAAAGAATGTCCATGTCCTCCCAGATGTTTGCCACAGCGGGCAAACTCAACACATTGGGGACTTTCTTCCATTCTTCTTGGCATCATGAGGTTCTAACGAAGAACAAGGGCTATTCATTCATTTTTCCTCTGCTCAAACAATAGGACATACTACCTTCTTTTTACATTGTATTCTTTTCTAAGCTCTTCCCCTACTTTTGTGCCTTTTCTTGCAACAAAAGGAGTCTGGTCAAATCAGCCACACTTTGCCTGCTTGTCTGCAGTAGCAACATTCCACATTGATAATCTTCCACTTCTTCAGTGAAGGGAAAGAGACACACTTTTTATCTCTTCTTCAAGGTTAAATTTGGTCTAAGGAGAACAGAAAAGGTTTGTTTTATTATTGTTATTGTACATACTGTTTTTCTTGTTATACTCATATATATGTATCTATATCTACATATGTATGTGTGACTATATGTATTTTTGTATGTGTGTACATACACACACACACACACACACACACACACACACATAACCTCCCCTCAAAACCCTGAGACTAAAACCCCTCTTCCCCTTCCCCAGTCCCTACTGCAACCAATGGCCCCACTTCCCCCAGCCAGATCTGACAGTAAACTCCTTGAGGACAGGGATAGTTTCACTTTTATCTTTATATCTCTTGCACTTAGAACAGTGCCTGATACTTATTCAGGGATGAGGAATGGATCCATAATTTCATTGCTGTGGGGAATTCTGGGTAAGAAACATACCTCTCCCAACTCAAGTAACCTCCCCAGGGTCACATAGCCAGTATTTGGCAGAGATAGGATTGGAAATCCAGGTCTTCTGATTCTGAAGCCCGCTTTCTATGTACTACTTGAGAGGATGCCTCTATTATTTAAAAAAAATTTTTATTTTAATAACAAATTTCCACATAAGTTTTCCAAACTCATATGATCCGTATTATCTCCCTCCCTCTTTCCTTTCTTCCCTCTCCCCTCCCAGAGCTGACAAACAATTCAATCTGGGTTATACTTGTATTATCACACAAAACTATTTCCACATTATTAATTTTTATACGCAAATAATCTTATAGAACTAAAACCCCAAAACAAACCCAAATAAACAAGTGATTAATCTTATGTTTTCATCTGCATTCCTACTCCAAAAGTTCTTTCTCTAGAGATGGAGATCATTCTTCTTCATAAATCCCTCAGAATTGTCCTGGATCCTGGGATTGCTGTTAGTAGCAAAGTCTATCTCATTTGATTATTCCACAGTATCTCAGTTACTGTGTACAATGTTCTCCTGGTTCTGCTTATTTCACTCTGCATCAGTTCATGAAGGTCTTTCCAGTTCCTATAAAAATCAAGCAGTTCATCATTCCTTATAGCATAATAGTATTCCACCACATTTTGTTCAGTCATTCCCCAGTTGAGGGACATCCCTTTAGTTTCTAGTTCTTTGCCACCACAAAAAGAGCAGCTATAAATATTTTTGTACAAACAGGTCCTTTCCAATTTGTTTTTATCTCTTTAGGATACATACCCAGGAGTGGTATTACTGAATGAGAAACTATGAGGAGATGCCTCTATTATACTATTATTATGTACTATTATTACTATGTGTTATTAGCACATAGTAAATAAATAATAAATGTTTATTGATTTATTACTGAATTCGCTCTGCATCAGTTCATATATTTTTCCATGTGTCTCTGAATTCTTCATATTCGTTATTTTTGAAAAATATAATAGTGGGGCATCTCTGTGGTGCAGTAGAGTATTACGCCTGGAGTCAGGAAGATTCACCTTCCTGAGTTCAAATCTGATCTCAGACACTGCATGACCCTAGGTAAGTCACTTAATCTTACTTTCCTCAGTTTCCTGATCTGTAAAATGAGCTGGAGAAGGAAATGGATAGCTGCTCCAGTATTTTTGCTAAGAAAACCTCAAATGGGATCATGAAGAGTTGGACACAACTGAAAAAAAGCTTACAATAATATTCATGAACCACAATTTGGGCTTTTCCTCCAATCTATAAGCATCTACTTTGTGGTTCTTTACTTCCACAGGTAAAAAATGCTTCTTGGTTTATATGTTCTTTTGAAGCCATCCTTTATTTCATTCTTCATAAGTTCTTATTTGTAATGTATGACACCCTGTTTAGAGTTCTGTAATGACACCAAACTTTTTCTTGAAACTATATACAGAGGAGGGGCAGCTGGGCAGCTCAGTGGATTGAGAGTCAGGCCTAGAGATGGGAGGTCCTAGGTTCAAATCTGGCCTCAGACACTTCCCAGCTGTGTGACCCTGGGCAAGTCACTTGACCCCCATTGCCCACCCTTACCACTCTTCTGCCTTGGAGCCAATACACAGAAGTTAAGGGTTTAAAAAAAACTATATACACACATACACATGCATACACTCAAACAAAATATTGTTATTGGTGGGTTATTAGTGTCAAAACATATATCATGTATAAAAAGATAATACCAACGTGGCTAATGCAGAAATATAGTTTGCATGACTTCATATTCTTGCTTAAAAAAAACCCCTTACTTTCTATCTTAGAATTTAACATTTAAGTATTGGTTTCAAGGCAGAAAAATAATAAGGGCTAGGCAATTGGGGTTAAGTGACTTGTCCAGGGTCACACAGCCAGGAAGTATCTGAGGACAGATTTCAACCCAGGACCTCCCAAATCTCAGGTTGACAGCCTTAGCCACTGTGCTCCCTTGCCACCCTCATTTCTTGCTTTTTTGATGAGTAGGGGAGCAGTGAAGGAAAAGAAAGAACTTGGCAGTGAAAATTAAATTAAATTTAAAAAAGATATATGACTGTATTTATATATCTTTTCTATAAATACATACATGTATGTTTAACACCAGTATTTACATTTTTATTTTTTTATTTTTTTAAACCCTTACTTCCACCTTCGAATCAATATTGGCTCCAAGGCAGAAGAGAGGTAAGGGCTAGGCAATGGGGGTTAAGTGACTTGCCCAGGGTCACACAGCTAGGAAGTACCTGAGGCCCCGTTTGAACCCAGGACCTGCCATCTCTAGGCCTGGTTCTCAATCCACTGAGCCACCCAGCTGCCCCTTAATGCCGGTATTTAACCAGGGGTGCTATTTGGCTACAAGTCTTAAACCGCTGATTGCCATCTTGGAAGAATTGAAGTTAGAGATATCCGTGGTGTGGCCCCTTTGCACATAGTAGGGCCTTGATAAAGGTTTGTGGCTTTGAATTGCGTTTCCTGCCCATCTTGAAAGACAATTTTGGCAAGAAGTTGTGCTGGCTTTCAGGTCATGTTTACTTAACAGTTCCTGATTCATGCAGCCCGCCTGGCTTGCCGGTAGATTTTTCATTTTTGCATCTTGCTAAATACCTTGTTGGGGTGTTGCTCCTCTTAATTAGTTAATGTTTATAAGGCACTTCGCGGATGAAAGTGCTGTCTGAATGCTAAGTATTCACATTTGGGGATCCTCAAGCTCTCCCGGGGCTATCCCGGAAAGGAGGGCTAAAGGGGGTTTGGGGTCCGGGCTTCCAAACTGAACCCAGAACACTCCCGGCTCCCCCCTTCCCTCGCAAAGGGCAAAGCGCCCCTCCTCCCGCGCCCGGCGCCCCCCCTTCACCCCGCGCCTCTCCCCCTTCGCCCCTCCCGCCTCTTCCCTCGCCCCGCGCCCCCCCTTCACCCCGATCCTCTCTCTGCCGGAGGAGGAGACGGGAAAGTCTTCCCTGGCAAACTCGACTGCTTACAGGGTAACATGTAGCCTTCGTGATATGTAACAAGTCCTGGGCGATGTTTTCCTTTGATCGCTGAGTGGGTGAGTGAAAGTGAATTCGCTACATTTCTAGAGTGTCGGAGTGGGGGCTGGGGGAGGACGGGAAAGAATCGCACTGAAAATTGCCACATGTTAAAGGAAGTGTCGAGTGATTTTTACTAAAAAAAAAAAAAAGAATACAACAAAATGTAAATACGTCTCGGTGTCCATTTGTACTTGTTCTTCTAGCTGCTGAGCTTCTTCTCGTGGAAAGGATTGTTTGTGCTATTGACTAAAGGAGCATCTTCTGAAAAGCATTTTATTTTTAGCTGGATTTCTTCCCCATTTGATTTACCTCCTTGAAGGTAAGGATTGGCGTTCTTTTTGCATCCTCAGCACTTAGCACAGTGCCTGGCACATAGTAGGCATTTGATAAATTGATTGCATAAATGAGTGTTTTCCTTTTTTTTTTTTTTTTTTTTCTTTAAACCCTTAACTTCTGTGTATTGGCTCCTTGGTGGAAGAGTGGTAAGGATGGGCAATAGGGGTCAAGTGACTTGCCCAGGGTCACACAGCTGGGAAGTGTCTGAGGCCAGATTTGAACCTAGGACCTCCCGTCTCTCAATCCACTGAGCTACCCAGCTGCCCCCCCCCCACTTTTTTAATTCAAATAATTTTTCCCCCTGTAAACGAAAACCTGTTTTCTACTTGGCTACTCTCAGAATAAATACAACGATCTGGGACAATCCCAAAAGACTTGTGAGGAAATGCTATCCACTTCCAGAGAAAGAGCCATTGGAGTAGGAAGGATGCGCATCAAAGCATACTATCTTTCATACCAGTGTATTCATGGTTTTATTTGGGGGTTTTGGTTTTGTATGACCAATGGCCAATATGGATGTGTGTTTTGCATAATATAAAAGTAAATTTTTTAAAATCTGCTTTCTCTTCCTCCCCCCTCTCCCTCCTCTTCCACCAAGGAAGAAAGAAACACAAAATTCCTGTTACAAACATGTAGAGTCAAGCAAAACAAAAAATCCCACAGTGGCCACACCCCCAAAATAGATGTCTCAATCCGCATGCGGAATCTGTCACGTCTCCATCAAGGGGGCGGGTAGCATATTTCACCATGAATCCTCTGGAATTATGCTGGATGCTGCATCCCTCACAGTTCCTGAGCCTCAGAGTTGTTTGTCTTCCCTGTCATTGTTTGTCTTCATTGTCATTGTATATCTTAGTCTCTTGGTTCTGTTCACTTCACTCTCCATCAGTTCAGACAAGTCTCTCCATATTTCTCTGAAGCCATTCCCTTAATTGTGTCTTACAGTGCTTTCATATACCATAATTTGTTCAGTCTTTCTAAAACTGATGATGACCCCTTCTTGGTTGCTAATTCTTTGCTACCACAAAAGTAGCTGCTAGGGCATCTAGGCGATCCAATAAACACAGAGCCCAGCCTGGAGTCAAGAAGTCCTGAATTCAAATATGGCCTCAGACACCCTCGCTGTGTGCCCTTGGGCAAGTCAGTTAACCTCTGTTTGCTTCAGTTTCCTCAGCTATAAAATGAGGATAATAATAGTACCTACCTCCCAGGGTTGTTGTGCAAATCAAATGAAATAAAAATCCTCAAAAGCTCAGCATAGTGCCTGACACATAGTAAGTACCATATAAATGTAAACTACTATTATTACATTTTTCATATATTCTTAGTCACAGATTATTTTGCTGAAGATTAATCTCTCTACATTTATTCTTCCAACTGTGGGAGGAGAAACACAGAAGAAAAACAACTGCTTGAACACATGGGCTGATGGGGATATTATTGGGGATGTAGACACTAAAAGATAACTCTAATCCAACTCTCAATAATATGGAATTAGGTCTTAATCAATGATGCATATAAAACCCAGTGGAATTGTACGTCAGCTAAGGGGGGCTGGGGGGTTAGGGGGAGAGGGAAAGAACATGAAACATATAATTATGAGAAAATATTCAAAATTAAAATTAAAAAAATAAATTTATTCTTCCTCTTATTTTCTCTCTCTTCTTC
This sequence comes from Gracilinanus agilis, assembly GCF_016433145.1. Taxonomy (NCBI): domain Eukaryota; kingdom Metazoa; phylum Chordata; class Mammalia; order Didelphimorphia; family Didelphidae; genus Gracilinanus; species Gracilinanus agilis. The sequence continues at coordinate 670,040,634 of NC_058132.1, read as the reverse complement.
CCTTCCCCTCTCATTTCCCTATTTAGTGAAATGCTTAAATATATATATATCCTTTTTCTCCTCTCTTTAGAGGCAACTGGGTGGCAGTACACAGAATGCTGAGCCTGGAATCAGAAAAGACCTGTCAGGTTCAGATTTTAACTCAGATACTTGCTAGCTGTGTCATCTTGGGCAAATCACTTAAACTCTATTTCCCCCAGTTTCCTCAACTGTAAAATGGGGATAATAACAGTCCTTACATCACAGGTTTGTTGTGAAGATTAAATGAGACATTTTCTTTCTTTTTTTAATAATGCATGCTTTTTTCAGGTTACATGTAGATACAATTTTAATAATCATTTTCTGACATCTTGAGATGCATGTTCTCTCCCTCACTCCCACCCCTCTCTCCTCCCCAAGACAACAGGTAATATTATATAGTTTGTACATGTGTTATAATGCAATATATATTTCCATGTTTGTCATGTTGTAAAAGAAGACATAGGGGGCAGCTGGGTAGCTCAGTGGAGTGAGAGTCAGGCCTAGAGACAGGAGGTCCTGAGTTCAAACCCGGCCTCAGCCACTTCCAGCTGTGTGTCCCTGGGCAAGTCACTTGACCCCCATTGCCCACCCTTACCACTCTTCCACCTATGAGAAAATACACAGAAGTACAAGGGTTTAAAAAAAAAAAAAAAGAAGACACATATCACTTATACTAGAGAAAAATTCATGAAGTAAACAAAAAGAAGAATGGTATGCTTTAATCTGCATTCAGACTTTATCAGTTCTTCAATAGATCTTTTTTTTTTTTTGGTCATAAGATCCTTGGAATTGTCCTGGATCTTTGCATTGTTGATAATAGTTAAATCATTGACAGCTGATCGTTGTACTTTATTGCGGGTACTGCAATAACACTTCACTTTGCATTACTTTATATGTCTTTCCACATTTTTTGGTGATCATCTATCATTTCTTTTTTTTTTTTAAACCCTTGTACTTCGGTGTATTGTCTCATAGGTGGAAGATTGGTAAGGGTGGGCAGTGGGGGTCAAGTGACTTGCCCAGGGTCACACAGCTGGGAAGTGTCTGAGGCCGGGTTTGAACCTAGGACCTCCTGTCTCTAGGCCTGACTCTCACTCCACTGAGCTACCCAGCTGCCCCCATCTATGATTTCTAATGGCACAATAGTATTCCATCAGAATCATATACCACAACTTGCTGAGCCATTCCCCAGGTTATGGGCACAAGATAATATTTCCAAAGTGCTTAGCACAGTGCCTGAAACATAGTAAGCACTAGACAAATGCTTATTTAATTAAGTATGTATACATATTATTTATATTAAATAGTATTTAAATTAAACATCCTTCATATTAAATGTGTATTCCCTTCCCCTCCTTTTATCAGCTTATATAAGTAAATTTACCTTTTCTTTCTTGTTTATGTCAATTTTTATCTCAATTATATAAGATAAATTTCCCTAACCTTTCTCTCCTTTTCTCCCTCTTAGTGTATTCTCCTTTCCCTCTCTTTCCATTCTTCTTTTACAATCATCAAAACATAAGAGAACCACTCTCAGGCCCTCTATCTAATTAGAGTCCCTCTTTGACCTCTAATGTTAATAGGGCTTTTTAAAGGATAATCATCTTTCCATATTAGATTATAAACAGCGTATCCTTGTTTAGCCCTTTATGATTATTCACTCATGTTAACATTTTTGTTTCCATGACTCTTATGTTTGTACTTCAAAGTTTCTATGTACCTCTGGTTTTTCAATGTTGTTATTTTTTCATCAGGAATGCTTGTAAGCCATCTATTGCATTAAAGATCTATTTTTTCACCTGTATGATTATACTCAGTTGATAGGTAAGCTATTCTTGGCTGTAAGCCCATATCCTTCACTTTCTACAGTATCATATTCCCAAGTTCTCTATTCCTTTGTGGTGGTGGTTACTAAATCATATGTGATCCTGACTGGCTCCTCAGTACTTGAATTCCTTCTTTCTGGCCACGGATACTATTTTTCCTTTGACTTTGAAGATCTGGATTTTGATTAGAGTGCTTCTAGGAGTTGTCTTTTTCGGGGGGGTTTCTTTCAGACAGTAACTTATGGCTTCTTTTTATTTTCGCTTTCCCCTCTGGCAATAAAAAATTTGGGAAGTTTTCTTTTATGATTTCTCAAATATGATGTTTAGGCTCTTTTTTTTGTCATAGCTTTCAGATGTGTAATTAGAATTTTGTACCCCAGGACTACGTTTCCCAGCATCCCATTTTTGTCCTTATATTATATCCTTATGTTTTTGGAGATAAGTTTCTGTAACCACATCCTTCCCCTCTCTCTTCTCCTGCTTTCACAGTCTGGTAAACTTGTCTTTACTCAGGCTATACTTTTCCTCTACCTCAAATGATTATTAATAAAACTTATAAAATATAATATTTGGAGTTATTGGATATTAATTTTCATCTTACACAGAGAATCCAGTGATTCTTAGATGATCTCTCCTTGAACTGTTTCCAAGGTCAATTGTCTTTTTTATGAGATATCTTTACATTTCCTTTAGTTTTTTTCCCCCAGTGTTTTGATTTTTTTTAATTATTTTTATTATCTTTTATTCCATTCTAATTTTCAGAGAGTTTGTTGCTTAGCTAAGGTTTTGTACTTCTTGGGCCAAACTATTCATTCCCTTTCCAATTCTTTCTTCCATAGCTTCCATTTCTTTTCCAATTTTTTTCTCTAACACTCTCATTTTATTTATAAAAGTATTTTTTCACCCTTTAAAAAAACTCTTGTTTTGTCTCTTCCAGAATTCTAGATGAATCTTTGCTTAAGCTATATTTTTTTTGAGGTTTGCCTATAAGAATTTTGGAGTCATTGTTTTCTTCTGAGTTTGTGTCCATGCCACCATAATAGTTCTTTATAGGAGCTTCCTTTTTTATTTGTTTATTCTTCCAACCCACTTCTTTTCTTCAGACTTTATTTTAAGGCTGGGTTTTGTGAGGAGGGACTACTATGTATTTGTACTTTCCCTAGTATTTAGCACAGACCCTGGTACATGATAGGCACTTAAATGTCTGATGCACATTTCTGGAGACATGATGGAGGTGATCATTCTGCTGCTTTCTTGCAGGTATTGAGTGCTGAGTTATTCCAGGATCTCAAAAACAGCTCAGGCTTGGGACTTGCAACTTTCAGTGCTCCCAAAGTGGTCTGATGCTGGGCGTAGCCTGAATTCCAGTCTCCTGGTCTGAGCTCTGCAGGTTCCTCACCAGAGATTAGGGCTGAGCAACAGACCAACAGACCTACTGGCTTATCCTGTTTAGAATTCTGGTAGACCATTGTCAAAGTCACCTGAGGAGCTTACAGTCAGGGCGTTGGAGCAGATGACCCTCAATCACCTTGTTAGCTCTTTGATCCCCTTCCTGACTCTTTGCCTAGAACAATGATTCCCAAAGTGGGTGCCACTGCCCCCTGGTGGGTGCTGCAGCGATCCAGGAAGACGGTGATGGCCACAGGTGCATTTATCTTTCCTATTAATTGCTATTAAACTTAAAAAAAAATAATTTCCAGGGGGGCTAAGTTATATTTTTTCTGGAAAGGGGGTGGTAGGCCAAAAAAGTTTGGGAACCACTGGACTAGAAGGAGACAAGTCCATAGAGTAGAAAGAAGGTCATCAGTCTTTGAGTTGAGAAGGCTTGGGTTCAAATCCTGCCCTGAAATCTACTAGCTCTACAACCGTACAATAAGCCATTTAATCTGTGTTCCAGGCAGTTTTCCAAGATTGTAAATCACATATGAGGTGCTAATTTACATGGCTGCAGGGACTTCCCTGTCTGAATGAAATTATAGGTCAGGATCAAATGTGTCAATCAGAATGTGTCTTGAATGCATCTGTGCCCTACCTCCTAGCCACAACCCTTCATTTCCAGACCCAATATGATACTTTAGTCCCCGTCTCCCACTCAAGGTCAAGTTGAGTAGCACTTTAATTAGAATGGTTAAAAACTTTTTTTTTAGAAAAAGAAAAAAAACTCTTTCATCTCAAAAATGAGAAATAGGAAACACTAAGGGACAGAATTACATCACACATTCTTTGATAAGAAAAAACAAACTTGAAAAAATGTTTTATTTTTTTTATTTTTATTTTTTTAACATTAAAGGATTTTAATAATGAATAAGGTAAGGCAAGTGGGTAATGGGGCAAACTAATGATGAGAAAAATATATTTTAAACTCTTATTTTCTGCCTTAGAATGGATACTAAATAAGCAGTAAAAGTAGATCATTGGAGTTAAGTGACTTACCCAAGGTCATACTGTTTAGAAGTATCTGAGGTCAAATTTGAACCCGGGTCCTCCCAACTCCAATAACTGGGGCTCTATCCACTGAGCTGCCTAGTTTAAAAACACTGAAAACAAAAAGCAACAAACACATGTACCAAAGCTTAATATCCTGTTGTTTTTGCCACCCTTTGCCTCAAAAGCAAAAACCAACGCGAAGAAACAAACAGCCTCTCTAGCAGTTGTTTGTGGTCTGGTCTTTGGCCCTCTTTGGTCCCCCAACCACAGCTTGGGAATGGGAATGAGTCAAACCAGAAGTTCAGTGTCTTATAATAGGCCTTCTTTGTCCCCCACCCCCAGCTCCCGGCAGGAAGGAAAGGTCACAGTCGTCTTAGCTGTGGGTAAACACGAGGCTGAGGGCAGGACTTTCTCCAGCTGGTCTTTGCTGCTTTCCCAGGCTTCCATTCAGCCAAGGTCACTGTTTCTAGTGTTCCTGGCTCCCTGCGGCATCAGCCTGGCTCATCCAATCTCATAGCCCCCCTCATCTCCAGACAGGAACACCGTTCAAAAGCTCCAGGGATCAGTGTCGCCTACCTTCGGCGCCAGACACAGGTCTCTGGCCAGCTTGTAGGTGCTGCCTCTTTCTTCTGGCCTCTGTGCTTTCCCCTGCAAAAGTCCAGGCCCCTGTCTGATGTCCACCCCCTCTCATCTCATGTCAGCCAAGCATGGGGATCCCAAGAGGCACAATGGCCGACGAGGCTATGCCAGGATGTCAGAACCCTGGCAGTCACCTAGGATGTCTCATTCACATTCAGTTTACACAACTGAAAGAAAGAAATTGGAGGGCAGCTGGGTAGCTCAGTAGATTGAGAGCCAGGCCTAGAGTTGGGAGGTCCTAGGTTCAAATCTGGCCTCAGATACTTCCCAGCTGTGTGACCCTGGGCAAGTCACTTGACCCCCATTGCCTACCCTTACCACTCTTCTGCCTTGGAGCCAATGCACAGTATTGACCCCAAGATGGAAGGTAAGGGTTTAAAAAAGAAAGAAAGAAAGGAAGAAAGGAAGGAAGGAAGGAAGAAATTTGGTTTAGAAAGATGGAGGCTTTGGTTTTTTTAGAAATCCAAATTTACCCAATACTTTATTTATTTATTATTATTATTTTAAACTCTTACCTTCTATCTCGGAATCAATACTGAGTATTGGCTGTAAGGCAGAAGAGCAGTCAGGGCTAGGTAATGGGGGCTAAGTGACTTGCCCAGGGTCACATAGCTGGGAAGTATCTGAAGCCAGATTTGAACCTAGGATCTCCCATCTCTAGGTCTGGCTCTCAATTCACTGAACCAACCCAGCAGCCACCTCCAAAGAGCTTTCTGTAGGTTATTTCATTTGATTTTTACAACCACCCTGTGAAATCGGGGCTATTATTAACTCCATTTTACATATGAGGAAACTAAGGCACAGTTAAATGACTTACCTAGGGTCACACAGTTCCTAAATGGATGAGGCAGGAGTTGAATTTGGGACTTCTGACTGTAAGTCCCCCATGCCATCCAGTAAATCACTTAACAACTTTCAGAATCAAGGTCTCTCTCTCTCTCTCTCTCTCTCTCTCTCTCTCTCTCTCTCTCTCTCTCTCTCTCTCTCTCTCTCTCTCTCTCTCTCTCTCTTTCTCTCTCTCTT
>NC_058132.1:670010371-670034691 GCF_016433145.1 Gracilinanus agilis | reverse complement strand
CTCTCTCTCTCTCTCTCTCTCTCTCTCTCTCTCTCTCTCTCTCTCTCTCTCTCTCTCTCTCTCTCTCTCTCTCTCTCTCTTGCCACACTGTGTTTGAAATAATAATTCATCTAGAACTTTGAGGTTGGCAAGGATGCCATCAAATAATTTCATGACAGAAAAGAAGATGGCCACATGGAGAGAGCAAGGGATGATAACGGCTAACATTTATATAGCACTTTAAGGTTTGCCAATATTATCTCATTTTATCTTCACATAAAATGAAGGAGGTCAGTGCTATTACTAGCCCCATTTTACAGGTGAGAGGAACTGAGGCAGAGGTTAAATGACTTAGCCAGGATCACCACTATCAGTGTAAGTATCTGAGGCAGGATTTGGTCTTCTTGACTGCAGGTCCAGCTCTAAGATGATGGGGGGCTTTTCTGGCACCCTCAACTGTTTCAGGAGAAAACAAGGACAATGTTGAGCTTGGTGGGTGCACCCTTTGTGGTGAGGATGTGGAGAAAAGGAGGCTCATGGATGGGTTTGGGGTACAGACAGCATAATCATAGTGACTCATCTCAATGGGTGAGATCCTAGCCAGATGAGAATCTGGTTAGCAGAGGGATCATCCCTTCTTTTACAGAGGAGGAAACTGAGGTTCAGAGTCCGAGTGACTAGTTCACAGTCACTCAGCTAGCAAATGCCAAGGGCAAGCCTCCAAACCAGGCTGAAGTCAAGCCCTCCCTCAGCTGATACTTCATATCTCATTAATTAATCCTACTTGGCAGGTCCAGACTTCCTGGAAAGATTGTGCCTCCAGCCCCGGTCCTGGCCCTCTTTGAAAAACTCTGAGCATCCCTTATCTGTCACTTTAAGACAGAAGCAGCCCTAGGTTGATGTTCAATGACCCAAACTGTTAGATAGTGCAAACGGAGTTCTTGTCACTCTGCAAGTCTCCATAAAGCTTCTACCACCCAGATGCTGTTCATCTATAATTAGCAAGACTGTTACTGGGAAACTGGGTTCTTTCCTGTAGGTAGCCATGGGGACAGCAGACAGGCCTCAGCCCAAATTATTGTCTAAAACTACCTGTCATTTTTTTCTCCCTAATGTCAAATTTCAGGTCCCAGTGACACGAGCTCTTAGTGTGCTTTGGGGACCGAGGCAAGGTGGCTCAGTGGATAGAGTGCTGCCTTAGGCACTTCCTAGCTGTGTGAACCTGGGCAAGTCACTTAACCTTGTTTGTCTCAGTTTCCTCATCTGTAAAATGTGGAGGACCAAATGAGGTACATTTATTTTTTTTTAAACCCTTACTTTCTGTCTTAGAATCAATTTGGTTCCAAGGCAGAAGAGTGGAAAGGGCTAGTCCAGCGATGGGCAAACTTTTTAAAGAGGGAGCCAAAGGAAAGGAAATGTTCATCTGTCAGTCTGTTTCTAAGGCAACTCTTTCGAAGTTCCATTGGATTGTATCCTACTCATTCAATTCGTCAGATTAGGAATATGTCAGTGGCCCGATAGAATATTTAAGGGGACCACATCTGGCCCACTGGCTGTAGTTTGTCCGTCACTGGGCTAGGCAATGGGAGTGAGGCGACTTACCCAGGGTCACATAGCTAAGAAGTGTCTGAGACCAGATTTGAACCCAGGACCTCCTGTCTCTGGGCCTGGCTTTCAATCCACTGAGCCACCCAGCTGCCCCCAAATGAGGTAAACTTGTAAAGAGCTTAACACCTCTTGAAGTGCTATAAAATATTAGCTAATATAATTATTATCATCAAACAACAGCTTTCTCTTTATAACTATCATTCCAGCATTAAAGGCTTTTTTCTAAGTCCTTCTTCACCAAAAGTGAATGGCCTCTCTGATGGGCTAATGCACTGACTGGTAGGTACCTTATTAGCAATTTATTCTTTACATATCTCATATTGCCTTATTTGAAAAACACATTGTTCTCTCCCTAAACCCCCTCAAGTAGAAAGGATGTTTTCTGAGGGCAGGAATTCTTATTTTTTCTTTTTTGCATTTGTATCCTATCACTTAGCACACTGCCAGGCACAAAGGAGACACTTAACAAATGTGTGGTGAAGCTTGGCCCAAAAGAGATGAGGACTTGCACTTCCCTTTCTGCTTCCCAGGTGGAGGACTGGGGGTGTGGAGCAAAACATACACTGACAGATTCAGGTGAAGTAGTCATCCTTTTGGGGAAACTACTTTTTCTCCTTTCTTTGTTATTCTTGGCTATGCCAGCTGGCTTTCTTCTCTAGTGGAAGGGGAAGGGACACTCCAAGAAAGGAAGGCAGTGTAAAAACAGAAGTTAGCAACAGATAGAGAGAGCCAGACATACAGAGAAACAGAGACAGATTAACAGAGAAATAGAGAGAAGTAGAAAGATAGATAAGTTGACTGATACAGGCAGAAGAAAGTGACAGACAGAGGTCCAGAGATATAGACTGAGATAGACCGACAGACAGAGGGACAGATAGAGGGATAGATAGATAGATAGATAGATAGATAGATAGATAGAGAGAGAGAGAGAGAGAGAGAGAGAGATGGATGGATGGATGACTATAGATAGAGGTAGACAGACTGACAAATGATTGATAGAGAGATAAACAAAAGTAGATAAACAGATTGAGAGAGAGATAAAGAGAGAGGTAGATAAACAGATACAAAGAGAGATAAATACAAAGATAGACACAGAAGCAGATAGATAGATAGATAGATAGATAGATAGATAGAGAGAGAGAGAGAGAGAGATATGGATGGACGGATGACTATAGACTGAGAGAGGTAGACAGACTGACAAATGATTGATAGAAAGATAAACAAAAGTAGATAAACAGATTGAGAGAGAGATAAAGAGAGAGGTAGATAAACAGATACAAAGAGAGATAGATACAAGATAGACACAGAAGCAGATAGATAGATAGATAGATAGATAGATAGTTAAATAGATAATTGGATAGATAGATGGATGGATGGAAAATTGGATAGATAGATAGATAGATAGATAGATAGATAGATAGATAGATAGATGATAGATAGATAGATAGATAGATAGATAGATAGATAGATAGATAGATGGATGGATGGGTAGATGGATGACTGTAGATAGATAGAGGTAGACAGACTGACAAATTATTGATAGACAGAGACAGAAGTAGATAAACAGATTGAGAGAGATAAAGAGACGGAGAGGTAGATAAACAGATACAAAGAGAGATAAATACAAAGATAGACACAGAAGCAGATAGATAGATGGATAGATAGATAAAGGCAGAGTTAGATATTGAGAGAGAGTTAGATAGAGACAGAAAGAGGTAGATAGGTAAATAAGATGAGAGAGAAATGAAGAGACAGATAGATGAATGAATGCTTGTTGAATTGTATTGAATTCAAAAGTGCTGTGCCTTCTGCCTCTTCACAGCTTACACATTTTGTTTCCAACCTCTCAGGTCCTCAGTTTGAGCAGAGTTGTTCAAGTGCTGTTAAAAATACCTAAAGAGGCCACCATTAGCACAATCACCCACCAAGCTTCAGAGTACTTTGTCTGGCAGTCATCCAGCTGCCAATGTGACAAATCTTCCCAGGTGAAGGGATTGGAGAACTCTAATTGGTCTCTCCTGGAACTCAGATAGTAAAATAGAGCAGGGAGGGGCCTTGGACTGAGCAAGCTGCCTCAGTCCTTCATAGCATTTATGGAACTGAGAGGGATTTTCAAGGGGGGCAAAATTGGGCAGACCAGTAAACCTTTATCTTGGTTCACTTTAGCTCCTACAAGAAGTTCTGGGCACAGAACATAATCCTTGGGGTCAGGAAGTTAGAGAAACAATGTTAGTGAGATCTAGGGGTTCCAGAGAGCTGGTCCTAATGTTGATTGACCAAGCTGACTCTGATCTGTGCTTGGGACCACACTTCCCATTTGCTGCCTCAGTTTCACCTGAGACCTAATAGTACATTTCTGACCCAACTTCCTCTTTGCTTTTGCTAGGTGATTAGCATTCTTGACCTTGGAAAGGAAGCAGTGGAAAGAGCACTCATTGGCTCTGGAGTCAGAGGTCCCAGGTTCAAATCCCACCCCTAATACAAGTTATTTAATTTCCTTGGTTCTCATTTTCCTCATCTGTAAAACAAGGAAGTTGGATTAGATGGCCTTGGAAGTCCCTTCCAATGCTGTCAATGATTTGTGAGTAAATAAGCCTGCCCTTCAATAAACCTGGACAGGGGAAAACAGAGAAGGTTTTCTAGCAACTGGGGCTCAGTTCATTTCCAGGATCTTGGATATTCTGGACTTTAGGTGTCAGCAAGAAGAGGAACAGGAGTCAGCAATGGTTTTCTAGGGAGGGAGGTGCATTCCCAGTGAGTGTTTCAGATTCTTCTGAATCTTCTACCTTCCTTTGTCCTTTTTCTTCAGGGAAGAGTCTTGCTGTACATACCTGGGGTTGTGGGAGACCAAGAAAAGAGCCCTGTGACCAGGGAACCATGGTGTCTCCTGACTCACAAAAAGCCAATCTAGCATCTCTTCCTGCTGCTCCTGAGAAGTAACAAAAGAACTTGGGAGCCTGCAACCTGCAGCTGAGTCCCAGCAAGGACAGAGTTCCAGACTGTCAGAGCTGAAAAGGACTTAAGATGGGAGTCTGGTGAGGACCAGGCATGGAAGAACCATAGTTTTTTCTGTATACTAACTATGCCTCTCACTGCAGCCTAAGACTAGACGAGAATTTTTGGCTGCCGTACTTTACTGTTATTTCATGCTGAACTCCCTAGATGCACAAACACCCTCAAATTTTTTCCCAGACAAACTTGATAGCCACGGATCTTCTGTTTTGTGGCAGTGATGTTGCTTTTTTTGAACCCAAGAAGAAAACTACATTTATTTCATAAATTTCATCTTATTGGGGGCAGCTGGGTAGCTCAGTGGATGGAGAGCCAGGCCTAGAGATGGAAGGTCCTGGGTTCAAATCCGGCCTCAGACACTTCCCAGCTGTGTGACCCTGGGCAAGTCACTAGACCCCCATTGCTTATAAAAAAAATTTCATCTTATTAAATTTGGCTCCAAATCCCACTGGTCCATATCGTTGGGGATCAAAGGATCATCATCTACAAAATGATAAGCAACTCTATGCTCTGTGCCTTTATCTATTGAAGTAATTTATAAACAGATGAAATAGCCTTGAGTTATACAAATAAAGCATTAACAACTACCCAGGACTAACCAGAAGGCCAGCACCAAATTCCAAATGTTTCTGCGTAAGTTTGGCATTATTATAATTAGCCTCCCATAAGGACTGCCTACTCTAAAGAGGATAATATCCATTCAGTTGTGTAAATTCTGGTATGTTTATTTGAGAAATTGGCCACAGTGATTCAAATAGTTAGGTAGCTAGATTTTCTTTGGGAATGGGAAAGGAGCCCTAGACCTAGGAATTCATCAGTGCAGTGAACTCCTAGTATGGAAACTTCCTCCACTGATAAAGCTGGGTTTCACCTCAGAGAGTTGCTTAGGAGACCAATAGATTAAGTGATTTATCCATGGTTGCAAAATATGCCTCAGAGAGAACTTGAATCCAGGTCCGTCTGACTCCTGGGCCAGCTCTTTTATGTCAAGCTAGCTCTTAGCAAACTAAAAACATGGATACATACAGATATGACTTCAGTGAATATGTGAATGCATTAATGGGGGCCATCCATCCAGTCTTGTTCATGTGTTTACACCATATACAAAATCATAAAATAGCATCTTCAGTGTAGAGTTAGAAGGAAATTTCTCAAAGGCTACCTAATTCAACTCCTCATTTTCTTTCCTTTTTTCTTTTTCTTTTTTAAATTTAGGCAATGGAGGTTAAGTGACTTGCCCAGGGTCACACAGCTAGGAGGTATTTGAGGTCATATTTGAACCTAGAACCTCCCATCTCTAGGCTTGACTCTCAAGCCACTGAGCTGGCCCCAACTCCTCATTTTCGACAGGAGGAAACTGAGGTCCAGAGAATCTGTGACTTGTTAAAGGTCAATCAATCATCAAGTAGACACTTAATACATATTTGTTGATTGATTGACCTTGGGTATAGAGGTGGTCAGAATACAAGTGTGAGGGATGCCGTAATCCCTCCTCAAAACAAGTTTATATCCAATTTGGGGGAGGAGGGAGACCATACAAAGAATAAGCAACAGGGCTGGAATTTGAACATGGACCCTCAGACTTTTTTATTTTTATTTTTTTTTAAACCCTTAACTTCTGTGTATTGGCTCTGAGGTGGAGGAGTGGTAAGGGTGGGCAATGGGGGTCAAGTGACTTGCCCAGGGTCACACAGCTGGGAAGTGTCTGAGGCCAGATTTGAACCCAGGACCTCCCATCTCTAGGCCTGACTCTCAATCCACTGAGCTACCCAGCTGCCCCCTGAAACAAGATTTTAAATGACAAAGTTGGTGAAGCAGGGCACACCATTCTTGGAGCCTGAATTTTCAAATGTAAAGAATTCCCAAGTCGGAGTTTATTAAACCACCTGTTTGGTTTTTTGGTTTGGTTTTGACCAGATCCATGATTTCACTGATAGAGAGAACTTCCAGTGTGGAATTCTCTCTATCAGAACAGATGGATGTTTTGTGTGAAATCAGCAAATGCCATCGTTTGGTTGATTGTCTGGACTTAAGAAAGTGATGGAGCAAACGTTAATGGTGCAGAGCAAACTTAAAAGCATTTTTCCCCTGGCAGAGCCCAGCTGTTAAACATTGACCAGCTTACTCCTACATAGGGAGGAATGGCAGCGAGGGAGGGAGTTATAGTCTGTGCAGTCACAGGAGAATGGAGAGTGGACCCCCTGGACAGTTCATGAACATGATGCTCTTTCTAATGATGGTATGGATTTAGCCATTTAATTAGCCAAACAAGAAGTTTTGGAAATTGGTGGGAATTGGGAGGGAGTGGGAAAGATGGTGAGACCTGACAGTAAAGCAGGGAGGTACACAGGGACTCATTTGAGATTTTTTTTTTACCATAATAAAACATGTATAAAGTGATTTAAGATTTACAAAACTTTTCCCACATAGCCCTGTGAAGAAGGTAATATGAGCATGATTATTCCCTTTGAAAAATGTGTTTCTTATCTCCCATCTTAGAATCAATACTATATATTGGTTCCAAAGCAGAAACGTAGTAAGTGCTAGGCAGTGGGGGTTAAGTGACTTGCCCAGGGTCACACAGCTGGGAAGTTGGTTAATACTGTGTATTAGCTCCAAGGTAGAAGAGTGGTAAGTGCTAGGCAATGGGGGTTAAGTGACTTGTCCATGGTCAGTCAGTTAGGAGGTATCATCTGAGGCTACATCTGAACCCAGAACCTCCTGTCTCTTCCCTGGCTCTCAATCCACTAAATCATCTAGCTTCCCCCTCTCCCATTTTTTTTAAAAGATAAGAAAACTGGTCCTCAAAGAGATTAAATGAGAGCCCACCTCCATACAGCTGGGAAGCTTCAGAGCTTCTAGGACTTAAAACTGGGTCTCCAGATTTCAGGTTTCAATACTCTTCCCATTTTGTTACCTCCACAATGCAGATTGCAATTCCATAACCACTCTGATTTGTTGATGATTAAGAATATTCTTTTTGGGGGGCAGCTGGATTGCTCAGTAGATTGAGAGCCAGGCCTAGAGGTCCTGGGTTCAAATCTGGCCTCAGACACTTCCTAGCTGTGTAACCCTGGGCAAGTCACTTAACCCCCATTGCCTAGCCCTGTAACAAATAAAATTAATATAGGATATATAAAAGATATTAGGGTTTAAAAATTTTTTTAATGTAAAAAAAAAGAATATTCTTTTTTTTAAAGAACTTTTTTTAGCAAACGTAGACAGAAATCTAAGGAGCCCTGGTTGCTTTTTTCCCATGGACATTTTTTTTCTACAGAGCCTAGGAGTCAATACTGTATTATTTTCTTTATCCCTGTGACCGTAACATATCAGTTAATGGCTCTAGCCTTTTACAGCTCCTGATTTGGGGTCAAGAAGCCTTACTCTAATCCTCTGATTACATTTCCCATTTGATGTTTTTGCTTCTCTCTAAGCAGGAGTCCTTAACTTAGAATCTAAGAACGTGTAGCATTTTTTTTTATATGTAGGTAACTATTTTAATGTAACTAGGGATAAAGGCTAAAGTTTAAAGTTAGAGTTCTGGGGCAGCTAGATGACTCAGTGGATAAAGAACTAGGTCTGGTGACAGGCGGTCCTAGGTTCAAATCTGACCTCAGATAATTCCTAACTATGTGACCCTGAGCAAATCATTTATCCTGAATTGCCTAGCTTTATCACTCTTCTGTCTTGAAACCAATCCTTAGTAGGACTGAAGGTAAGAGTTTATTTTAAAAAAAAAGAAAGAAAAGAAAAAGAAAAGTTAGGGTTTCAATACTAATTTTCTATTTTCTAGCTTTTGGCCCCAATTCCAAGTCTAATCTTTTATTTTCTCATATACCTGCACATTATTCTAAGAAGGGGTTTCTAGGCTTCTCCAAACTGCCAAAAGGATCATGACCAGAGGAAAGTGAAGAAACTCAACTACAGCCAGATATATCTCTGAGCCCAATTCCTCATTGTTTTCTTTCCTTGGTAGTCAACATTCTTGACCCTTGCCTACATCTGTGGGCTTCAATTGGCCTTGCCACAGTAGCTCAGCAGGAAGGACCCAAACCTGTTCCTTTGACTCCCTCTGCCATGCCACTTGGATATTTTGTTGGTTCTTTGATCTTATTAATGTGGATAATCCCTCCAAAATTACAACTCATGACCTATTCATACCTGCTCAGCCTACGTCACTCTTGTCCATTTCCTCCTAGAAACTTTCCATAGGAGGACCATCCGCCATATTGAGGACTTTCCTCTAGGTCTCTTGTCATTGCTAACATTCAAGCACTCGGCATGTCTGTTGGTTATCTGCCTTACTTGCTACCCGATCAGCCCGTCTTTTCTTTTCTATTTTGTACCCTTACCATCATGGAGCTGGGTTTTAGACTTCTCATTTTTTTAAAATTAAAATTTATTTAATGAATTAATTTAGAATATTTTTCCATGGTTACAGAATTCATGTTCTTTCCCTCCTCTCCCTCCGACCCCTCCCATAGCCAACTCGCTATTCCACTGGGTTTTACATGTGTCATTGATCAAGACCTATTTTTATATTATTGATAGTTGCACTGGGGTGATTGTTTAGAGACTACATCCCCAATCCTATCCCCATCGAACCATGTGATCAAGCAGTTGTTTTTCTTCTGTGTTTCTGCTCCCACAGTTCTTCCTCTGAATGTGGGTCGTGTTCTTTCTCATAAGTCCCTCAGAATTGTCCTGGGTCACTCATTGCATTTCTGCTAGTAGAGAAGTCCATTACGTTCCATTGTACCACAGTGTATCCGTCTCTGTTAGACTTCTCACATGTTAAAGCTTATTGTGTCTCCTATTCCAGCTTAAGCCCCCCAGTTAAGTGTTTCTGCTCCTGGAAGGACCAACAGCATTGTATAGATGGTTAATGGGACATGGTTGGTGGCCAGAGATAAAGGATACCGAGCTGAAGGGGCCAAGGAAAGAGAATTTCCCAATCAGAAA
The DNA here is from genome assembly GCF_016433145.1 of Gracilinanus agilis. Lineage (NCBI taxonomy): Eukaryota > Metazoa > Chordata > Mammalia > Didelphimorphia > Didelphidae > Gracilinanus > Gracilinanus agilis. Next base: position 670,025,130 of record NC_058132.1, on the reverse strand, counting down.
TGGAGCTGGGGTTGATACCAGGATCTCAATAGGGTCCAAAGGAAAAGCAAAGAAATATGGCGAGGGAGGAAGCAGAATACCTGTGAGGGTCTGAGTTTTATGACGTTCCCACATTTTAGTCCATTCTTCTTTATATGAATATGTTTATTTTCACATTTTTTAAGCCTGGTCATGTGAGCCCAGTTGTACCTTCTAGCTTATGCCAATCAATCAATCAATCAATAAGCATTTTGGGGACCCACTTGCTAGGCAGCTAGATGGTGTAGTGGACAGAGCACTAGACCCAGGGTCAGGAAGATTCATCTTCCTGAGTTCAAATTTGACCTCAGACACTTATTAGCTGGGAACCCTGAACAAATCATTTATTACTGTTTGCCTCAGTTTTCTCATCTGCCAAATGAGCCAGAGAAGGACATGGCAAACCACTCCAATATCTTTGCCAAAGAAATCCCAAATGGGGTCACGAAGAGTCAGATATAATTAAAATGACTGGACAACAAAATGTTTTAGGGGCTTCATTCTGGAAATACAAAGAAAAAAACAACAACAATAATCCCTGCCCTTGGAGGAGTTTAACTTCTAAATGGAGAGACAACAGGTATGTAGATAAATATATGCAAGATACATAGAGAGTAGATTCAAGGTCCCCAGAGGGTAAAGAAGACAATTGCGCCTAAGTGGCTTGGGCCTCTTTATATTTAAGAAAATAATGAAGGTTGAGGGAGAAGGAAAGAAAAAAGTGAAAAGGGAGAGAGTGAGACCTAAAGGAAATAATTTTATCAAAGGTTAGCTGGAAGACAGACACCTCCTGCTATTTACTTGAATAGTAGACATCAGAGTTTTGTCACTAATGGGCTAACACAACATAGCTTATTGGTCATTGCTTCATGGGTTTTCAGGTTGTCCTTAAACTCACAATGGCTCTCCTTTGTGAATAACCAGAGTAGAAATTTATTCTTTGGGCTTCAGCCAAGGGGATAACAATATCAAGGACAATGCCAAGCTCTCTGACCTTTGAGACAGACACACCTAAAGGGAGAGGAAATAGCTCCAAAGGATTATCTAAAAGGAAACTCTTGATTAAGCTCATGATCCAGTTGCATCACAGTCACATCCCAAAGGGCAGTGGATGGCTAATGTCTAGTTGGCATAAATAGGAGACAGAATATTAAATGTGATGACTTCAAAGACATCGAGAAAATGTATGATCTGAAAAGGAGATGGGCCACTGGCATAGGGAGATGAGAGAACAAGAGGCAGACAGTTTGAGGGCTCTACTGGTAAACACACATTTTCAAAGATTGAGAGAAAGGACTCCAGCTCATTGGTTAGATCCACCATGGAGGATTTCTGGGACAACACGGACAAGAACTACACAGGATGAGAAGTCATGGATGGGTTTCTGTGGGGCTATGAAGGGTTGGGGGTTGGGACTATGAAAGAAGGGCAGGTGGGCCCCAGAAAAGAAATGTAACTTCAATAGGACCCTGCTGGTGGTAGCCTCAGTCTGGTCATGCCACACAATACACGGACAACTGAGACCTAAGAGTCACAGAACATTGTTTCAAGTTCTAGCACTGCCGCTTGCTACCTGTGTGAGCTTATCCATTTTACATATCTTCTCAGGGTTTATTAACATGGAAGAGTTTGGGCATGATAACTTCCATAGCGCTGTATTCTATCATTAATTAATTAATTAACTAATTTTTTTGGGGGGATGCTATTTCCAATTTTATTATTTTTATTTAGAATATTTCCCCATGGTTACATGATTCATATTTTTCCCTGTCCCCCACCACCCCACCACCCTGTAGTCAATGGAAATTCCCCTGGGATTTACATGTATGATTGATCAAAACCTATTTCCATATTATTGATAGTTGCACTAGGGTGATCTGTTTAGTGTCTACATCCCCAATCATATCCCCATCAACCCATGTGTTCAAGCAGTTATTTTTCTTCTGTGTTTCTCCTCCCACAATTCTTCCTCTGAATGTGGCTAGTTTTCTTTCTCATAAGTCCCTCAGCCTTGCTCTGGATCCTTGCATTGCTGCTAGTAGAGAAGCCCATTATTATCATTAATTTTTAAATGATACCCTCCATGACTTTCTCCAATCTTTTAGAATCTTCCCCTCTTTGAGATATCTTAAACATAGACCTGTACGAGCCTTTAAAAATTGTTTTGTTTGCAGAATAAATTTCTTCTGTGTTTGATCAAAAATAAATCTACTCTTCCCAAATTCTTGGCCTTTTCTCATGTAATATATGAAGTTCCAAGTGGATAGGATCCAGATGTGGAGGTTCCATTATCATCACTGATGATGGTAGATGAATAGAAAATACATGCTGCCAAATCTTATTTCGTTTCTTGTCCATTTGTTCTCTTTCTAATTTCATGTATAAATGTTTTCCAAGTGGTTTGGTGTAGCTGGGTTTCATGCCAAGTCTTGTTTTTCCTCCCTTTAATGTTGTGTGAAGTCATATTGCTGGTATCCCGCCATCCTTTTCCTTATTCCTTTGCAAATGGGCATGATCTATCTTTCAAATGGTGCCCATTGTGGCTTCTGGGCTGTTTTGGTAACTGTTCCACATTAGTCAAACTTCTCAAAGGAAGAATGATAGATGCAATGTCTTCATTTTAGTCTTTTTTCCCAATTTTAAGAGTTGGTAGCTTATTTACACATGTTGAGGTAAGGTTGCTATAATAATCTTTGTAGCCTCAATAAGAGGCAACTATGGTACAGTTATAAAACTACCCTTGGAACCATTTGGTTCCAATTTCTATGTTGAAACATACTGGCTGTTTCGTGTGGCCCCAGGTAGGCTACCTAACCTCTCATTGTTCAAGACAACTTTTTTTTTTTTTAATCCTTACCTTCTGTCCTAGAATCAACACTAGGTATCACTTCCAAGGCAGAAAAATAGTAAGGACTAGGCAGTTTGTGCTAAGTGATTTGCCCAGGGTCATATAGCTAGGAAATGTCTGATGTCAAATTTGAACCCAGGTCCTAGCTCTCAATCCATTGTATTACATAGCTGCCCCAACGCAATTCTTTAAGATTTGAGACTTTTTTTTAATTTAAAAAATTGAGAAAAGGTGCCAGCCTGAATTGATAGGCTATTGGCAGCTCCTTATCTAACAATTCCCTGAATCAATGAAACCCCAAGTCCAGCAGGATACCTGGCACATAGTAGGCTCTCAATAGATGCTTATTGATTGATTACATGCAGCGTCTTCTAGACATAATTACTCTTTCTTCTGATTTGGTGTTCTTCTTCCTCTAAGTTTTTACCCTTTTTCTAGTTAGCCAATAATTTACTATTCTAATTACACCAAAACATTGCTTCTGAGATGGCTCTTAACTGAAAACTAATCATTCCCCGTCTGCTAAAGTATAGTTCATTTCATTTTTTGTTCCAGGGATCTTCTTTCCTTCTGACCATAGCCAATGCCTTCTGCCAGTCTTCTTAAAGAAAAGATTCTTTCTGGGACTTTTCTGAGTAGTCTTCATTCTCTCATTTCAGAATCCCAAGATGATCATGTTTTCCAAGAGAGTTTCCACCATGTTCCTCTCTTCACACAACAGTCATCATGTATCAAGATATAAGTTGAATATAAGCTGGAAAGACTTCCATGAACGGATGCAGAGTGAAATGAGCGGAACCGGGAGGACATTGTACACAGAAAGTGAAACATTGTGGGATGATCATCAGTAATCGACTTTGCTACTGATAGCAATGCAATGATCCAGGACAATCCTTACAAGAAGGACTGCTATCCACATTGAGAGAAAGAACTGTGGGAGTAGAAATCCAGAAGGAAAATGTTTGATTTTTCACTTGTTTATATGGGTATTGGATGTGGGATTTTGGTTTTTAAAAGATTATATCAAAAATGACTAATATAGAAATAGGTATTGAGTAATAATAATACATGTATAACCCAGTGGAATTGCTTGTCAGCTCCAGGAGGCGGGATGGGTGGGAAAAAAGGAGAGGGAAAGGACGTGAATCATGTAACCTGGAAAAATAAATAAATTTTAAAAACCAAAAAAAAAAAAAAAGATTATAAGTTGGCTTAGTATGGAGGACCTTAAATTCTCTAGTAGACAGTCTCTACTTGCTTTTTAAGGAGATATTCCCTACTTCTTTGCCCTCTCCACCAGATATGGGAGTGTGGTCCGCAATTTCCTTCACATCAGTCTGTTCGCTTAAGCTTATTTTGAATTCTGCAAGATGAGATCATTGGATCATTGATTTACAGTTGGAAGGGTCCCTCAACACCATGGAGTTCAACTCCCTCATTTTTTTTAACCCTTGCCTTTCCTCTTAGAATCACTACTGTGATTTGGTTCTAAGGCAGAAGAGTGGTAAGGGCTAGGCAATGGGGGTGAAGTGACTTGCCCAGGGTCACCCAGCTAGGAAGGGTCTGAAGCCAGATTTATTTGAATAGAGGACCCCTTGTCTCCTGGCCAAGCTGTCAAACCACTGAGCAACCCAGCTGCCCCACCAACCCCTTTATTTTAAAGAGGATGAAACAGCCTGAATGACTTGCCCAGAAACATGAGATGGGATTTTAGTTTCCCTGCCTAACTCCAAGCCCAGAATTCTATCTACTTTTCCATCGAGTTATCTTTTACCAATGTGGCCCATAAAATGACATTTCTCGTTTACTTTGAGGAAATCAGTTTGCTAATATTCACCTCTCCAAGGAGAACATGCCGGCTCTCATTCTATCATCTATAGGCTTAACCTTTTACTAGTTGAACCATAGGGTTGTCTAAAACACCAAAGTCACTTGGTGGTAGGTCGCCCATGTTGCAACGCCAAGTTTATTTGAGAGCTGAAGAGATTGCTTTTAAAGGTTGAGCCTGCCCATGTAACATTAAAAAGTAACTGCAGAGATCCTACTATCCAGGACATAGAGTAGATACGGCTGGGCAGCAGATTACCTGGAAAAGATTTGGGGATTTTAGGAGACTGCCAGCTCTCTACCAGTAATGCCATACTCAAATGGAAATGGGATCCCAATCCACACTTAAGGCTCTCTGCAAGCTGCCTATAATATTATCTAGGTTTTATTGTAATGTATTTTTTGTTAATATTTCCCAGTTACTTCATCTGGTTTCAGATTGTAGTTGGGAGAGGGAAAGGAATAAGCACTTACATGGCATCTATTATGTACCCTCTAGAAATAGCTCATCTGATCCTTGAAACAACTTTGTGAGGTAGGTACTGCCATTATCCCCATTTTCTGGTAGAGGAAACTGAGGCAAACAAGTTAATTGATTTGACCAAGTTAACAAGTATCTGAGGCCACATTTGAACTCTGATCTTCTTAACTCCAAGTTCAGTGCTCTATTCGCTGCGCCACCTTGTTGCTAGGAAGTGTTGTGACATGAATAGAGCCCTCTTGTGATGGAACTCTCTGTTGCACTGGAGTCAACAGTGAAACATGGCAGCCAACCAGCCAGTTGAGCAGTCAACAAACATTTATTAAGTATTTACTATGTTCCAGGCACTATTCTAAGTGAGAAATCCAATGAAGCTAATAAAACCTTTAAGGGTCCCTGTAATAGGTAGAGGAGTTCAGCAAGGGAAATGAGGATCCCATCGTACTCTAACCTTGACCAGACATCTCTGAAGGAACTAGTCCCCTTTTGAGCAGAAAATGTTTACAAAAGACTTTGACTGGGAAAGGGAAAACATCCAAAAGAAGACAAATGGGATGGTGAGAACCCTAGAGACCACCCCATAATCTAATAGGTAATATTTAACATAGGGCTGTTTGGGGGTGCAGCAGAGTCAGGAATCAGAAAGATTCAACTTCCTGAATTCAAATCCAGCTTACTAGGTAGGTGATCCTGGACAAGTCATTTAACCCTATTTACCTCAGTTTCCTCATCTGTAAAATGAGCTGGAGAAGGAAATGGCAAACCCCTCCAGTATCTTTGCCAAGAACACCCCAAATGGGGTCACAAAGAATCAGACACAACTGAAACAACTCAACAAGAGAAAAGACTTATGAGGAATAGGATAGCTTTATTCCAGTATCTGACGGATTCCAGGTATTTGCCTTGATCTGCTTGGCCACCACCAAGGTTAGGACTAGGAGCAAGCAATGGGTGAGAGTTACAGAGAAGCAGATTTCCGCTCAAAGTAAGGAAAACCTTCCCACCATTTTGATCTGTGGGAAAGTGGAATGCAATAGGAGAGGCAGCGGGAGCCGTCCTACCAGACACGTCTTCAAGGTCAGGTGTGGGTTCTCTCAGAGAAAAGCATGCAGGGACATGAATCCTGAAGCAGGTGGTGCATCCTTCACAGGGAAAGAGTCATTAAGACTCTTTTTCTAGAAGATTGCCTTTTGTTTCTACAGCAGAGCTATTTGTTCTTGATCCTCCTCTCTTCTATCTAACAAAACTGTCCACCAGACGAGACCCCATCCCCTAGCGAACGCCACAGCCTCGGCTACAGAGAGGGGAGAGGTGTATTTCAACATCATTCTACCGGGACGGAAATTGGTCATTAGAGTAACCAGGGGTTAACCAGCTTGGAGTATTCTTTTCTTGTCTTTTATTGCAGTCATGTATATTGTTTGCCAAAGTTCCAAACTGAGTTCAAGCTCCAGGTTATCAACCTCATTAAGTGGGGCACAGGTGATCAAAGGTCTGGCCAGCCAAGGGGAGCCAGTGAGTAGGTAATAAGGGACCTAGGCACAGACAGTCAGACCAATTTAGGGAAAAGAAAGTCATTTCCTGGGGCCAGTGAGCCTCAGGATCCCTGGAAACTAAGGTGAGAAGCCAGTGATAGGGGACCTAAAGGACAAGGCAGGAATGTGGAACCACAAGAGGTTCGAGCTAGAAAGGAGACCTTAAGCAGGAGTTCTTAGCCTTTTTTCATGGTCTGAACTCTGATGACCATCTGATGACACTTCTGGTCTCTTTCTCAGAATGATGTTTTGCAGGGCAGCCAAATGGCACCGTGAATGGAGCATCAGGTGTGGAGTTGGGAGGATCTGGGTGAAAATCTGTCCTCAGATACTTCCTAGCTGTGTGACCCTGGGCAAGCCATTTAACCCTGTTTGTCTAGCTTTTGACTATCTGTCTTAGAATTGTTTCTAAGGCAGAAAGTAAGAGGTTTTTTTAAAAATAGTTTTCAATGCACCAAATGAAATCCATAAGATTACCAAGGAAACCAATTATATTGAAAGAGGTGTGTGTGTGTGTGTGTGTGTGTGTGTGTGTGTGTGTGTGTGTGTGTTACAAGGCAGAAGAACAGTAAGGGTTAGGCAATTGGGAATAAGTGACTTGCCCAGGGTCATACAGCTAGAAAGTGTCTGAGGGCAGATTTGAACCCAAGACTTCTCATCTCTAGGCATGGCTTGTGATTCACTGAGTCACCTAGCTGCCCTGAAATATAGTTTTCAAAATATAAGAATGTTGCTCAAGATTTTCTTGTCCAACCTCCTCATTCAATAGATAAGGAAACCGAGTCCCAGATGGCTGAAGTGAGCTGCCCAAAGTCATACAGATAATAAGGAGAAGAGCTGGAATGAAACTTGGGTCTCTGGATCCCAAATTCACTGCGTTTTCCACAACCAAAACAGGATCAACAGTAAAGGCTGACTCATTGCTGAACTACTGAACTAGACTCTTCCTGGGCCCCTGCCTGAGGGTAGGATCAGTCCCAGGGCTTGGGGTGGAGCCAGACCTACAGGTGGGGATTGTGTCCCCAGACACTTAAGGTCTGAGGAATGTTGGGGTGGGGGACAAGCAGGTCAGGACACGCTTTCCCCCATCCTAGTAAATCTGGATGGTTCCTGATATGTGTCTCCTAACTGAATTAAGCGGCCAGCCCTGGGCTCCCTATAAGGCAGAGAGCGGGTGCCTGTTTTTCTAGAATCATAGAATTTGCTGAAAAGATTCAAACCTTCCCCACAAGTCAGGGTAGAAAGAGGATGACATTCTCACTTTCTTCTTTTCTTGGTTTATCACAACACAGCAACTTGGCAAATGACAGTTCTTGGGTTGAAAGCCCTGAATTCAAATTCAGAAAGACCTGAATTCAAATTCCAATTCAAATTCAAAAAACTTCTTAGCTGTGTGACCCTGGATATGCCACTTAACCATTTCATCTGTGAAATGGGGTTAATGGTATCTGGACTGTATGTCAAATGCTTTCCAAGTAGGAAATATCAGCTATTTTTCCTATTTCAGAGATGAAATAAGGTCCTTCCCACGGATGTCCAGTAGACATCTTAAACTCAAGATATCCATAACAGAGCTCGTTATCTTTTCCCTAAATCTTCCCCTTCACCGCCTCTCCTATTACTGCTGAGGGCTGTTAGGAGGAAATTAGAAAATTATATATTTAATGTAGGCTAACACTCAGGCACCATCATCCTCCAGGCCCCCCATCTCACCACCTAGGAATCGTCCTGGATTCCTCACTATCACTCACTCCCCACATCCAAGTTGTTGCCAAAGACAATCGATTTCACCTCGGTGACACGTCCCAACCATGCCCCTCTCCCTCCTTTGGCACTGCCATGGTCCTAGAGCAGGTTCTCATGACCTCACTTTCAGACCACTGCAAGAGTTCTTGATAGATCTGCCTGCCTCAAGCCTCCCCACTCCGGTCCATCCTCCATGCAGTCACTAACATGATTTTCTTGAAGCTCAAATCCAATCATGTCACCTCCCTACTCAATAAATTTCAGTGGCTCCCTATCACCTCCAGGATCAAATGCAAAATGCTGTGTTGGGCATTCAAAGCCCTTTTAAACTTACCTTCCTTCTATCTCTCCAGACTTTCTACACCTTATTCTCCAACACGTACTGGATCCAGTGATACTGGTCTCCTGACTGTTCCATGAATAAGACACTCCATCTCTTGGCTCTGGGCATTCTTTCCAACTATCCCCCCACACCTGGGCTGCTCTCCTTCTCAATTCTACCTGCCTGGCTTCCTTTAAGTCCCAAATAAAATCCCACCTCCTAGCGGAAGTTTTCTCCAATCCCAATTAGTTCCAGTGCCTTCTCTCTATTAATTATCTCCTATTTATTCTATATATATATTTATTATTAATAGATATTTGTTATCATTTTATATATTTAAGTATATTTATTCTGTATATTTTTTTGCATGGCTTCCTCATTAGATTGTAAGCTCCTTGAGGACAGGGAACTATCTCTTACCCCTTTTTGTAATCGCAGCACTTAGCATGGTACCTGGCACATAGTAGGTGCTTATTGATTGATTGATTAGAAGAAACCAAACATATGTTTTTCCCCTTTGCAAAGGTCATACATGCTCTGGCTGCTCCTGGTTGGTCCCTCACTCGTCCAGACAAGGGGATTGTGCCGGATATCTCTGTCCATTCCCCTCCCTCCCATATCATTACCATCATCAGTCATCATCCGCCCTTCCACAATATACTTGCCTCCCAAGAACTTGGTGTGAAATTCTTGCATTTCAAAGTTTCAATGAATTATTCTAAGGTTTCCTTAGGCACAATTGTTCTCAACCCTTTCCCACATTTTCAGATCTTTTTCTATGTCACCTAACTAAGGGATGTGATAGGAGGAAGCTCTGGGGAGAGAGAAAGATGAGGCCTGGACCTGTGATTTCATTAAGGGTTGAGAAATCCTAGTTTTGGTGAATTGTTGAGAGCAGTGATATATAACAAAAATAGAAACAGTTGTTCATTCATTTCAGTTGTGTTCAACTCTTCCTGGGGTCTTGTTGGCCAGGATAATGGAATGGCTTGCCATTTTCTTCTCCAGCTCATTTTACAAATGAGGAACTGAGGTAAATGGGGTTAAGTGACTAGCCCAGGGTCACACAGCTAGTTAAGTATACATCTGGTATAGCAGAAGCAGAACTTGAACTCATTGTCTTCCTGGCTTCCAGGGCAGATCTCTATTCATTCACTAAGATTGCACCTAGAGGAATTATTGGACCGGTAGGTCAGATAAGAGGGCAGCTAGGCGGCGCAGTGGATAGAGTGCTGGACCTCGAGTCAGGAAGACCTGAGTTCAAAGTGGGTTTCTGCCATTTGTGTGACCCTGGGCTAATCACTTAACCCTCAGTTCCTCATCTGTGAAAAATGAGCTGGGGAAGGAAATGGCAAACCACTAGTATCTTTGCCAAGAAAATGCTAAAAGGGATTGCAAAGAGTTGGGCACGACTAAAAATTGTCATTGGCGTGGGAGTTCTGGACTTGAGCGAGTTATTTGACATTCTTTCACAATATCCTTGGGAAAAGATGGAGAGATATTTAATGACACTCCAATTCACCAAATGCGAAGGTAGTTGAATGCCTAAACTCAAAGCGTCATAACTCAGATCACTATCAGCTACTGTAGGGAGGGTTCTAGTGATGGGTCCCAGGGCTCACTCTGTTCTTGGCACCATCTCTTCTATATTTTTATCAGTGCTGTGGAGGAAAGTAGAGATGGCCCAAAGCTGCCTCAGAGCCAGGATGACCTGGCAAGTCGTAAGAGCCGAGGTCCCAGCTTCCCTTGCAGAGGGACGGACGCCATGATTTATTTCCGATGGTGCTCAGTCTCTGGAGGTATTTACTGGAGAAATAACACATTAAACTTCGTGGAGAGGCTCCATAATGTTGCTTAGACAGGACTGGACCGCAACTGTCACCCTTATCTCTCAATAAAAGGTTTTTGCAGGGGGTATAAGAGCCTAATAGCCATATATAACATTGTTTCTGGGGGCAAAAGTAGAAAGATGACATGGTGCTGAAGGGAAAGCGTGGCATACCAAAACTAAGAAAGCCATTGAGACCTTTTTGAAAAATGCCCAAAAGAGGGGGCAGCTGGGTAGCTCAGTGGATTGAGAGCCAGGCCTAGAGATGGGAGGTCCTGGGTTCAAATCTGGCCTCAGACACGTCGCAGCTGTGTGACCCTGGGCAAGTCACTTGACCTCCATTGCCCACCCTTACCACTCTTCTGCCTTGGAGCCAATACACAGTATTGACTCCAAGATGGAAGGTAAGGGTTTAAAAAAAAAATGCCCAAAAGAGAACAGAAGGAAGTTTAGGAGAAAGCGCACTAAATAGCACAGTTCTAAGAGTAATGTGTAGAATTGAATACATACTTTAAAAAAATGAAAACGTAAGCGGGATGACTTCCAGTACAATCCCGTTTCGTGCTCTGCTCTCTATATGAAAATGCTCTTTATTCTAGGGTTTAAAATTCAGGATAAAAAAATGAAATTTAATGTAAAGTAAAGGAAAAACATGGTTCTAATCCCATCTCTCTTCCCTGGGCCAGAGTTTCCCAGATGGAAAAGTGAGAGGGTTGGCTCATTTGACCCCTTTTGTCCTTCCCAGCTTGGAATGTGCAATCTTGTAAATGGGTTTACACGATGCATTTTTGGAACATTCTTCAGTTTACGCTGGAGTGGTTTCAATTTATTAAAGCCTCACTTAAACCGAAGCTGGGGGAAAACAATCTGTCCCTGAACAACAGACAGTTTTTCTCTCTCCTTTTGGGAGCCTTTAACTTAGAGCCCCCTGTATTCTCATGCCTCTCCTTCCAATATGTTTGATCTTGGTTTCTTTGGAAGGTCATCCTCTCCGTCCCATCTTCCCTCACTAAACGTGGGCACCCCCTCTTAGTTTCTGTGCAGGGTCTTCCTTTTTTTCTCTATCCTCTTCTTTGGTGAACTTGCCAATTTTCAGGAATTCAGTGATCATCTTTATTCAAACGATTACCTAATCTATGAAGCTTTAGTATCTCCTAAATTCCAGTCTCTTACTTCTGGTTCCCCCGACTTCCTGCAAGTCCCAGCTAAAATCCCCTCCTAGTGGAAACCCTTTCTGATCATCCTAAATCCACCCAACTTCTCAGTCTCCATTCTGGTGAGAGAATCCCTCTTCCAGGCCAGGTCAGCATCTCTTCGGAGTCGATGGCACATGGAAAGGCCAGGCAGTACTTTGGGAAAGTCACAAGGCAGATGGCAGGTCCCTGAGGATGTTGGGGAGCGATGGCAGGGCAGATGGTCATTCCCTCGCCCCTACTGTGCCCTCGAAAGCACTGCAGACCCTGACAGCTGTTAGGAGTGCAAATTCTACTGCGTTGTAGCGTGGGGAGTTCTGAACCAAAGTGCACCAAAGCCATAACCAGGAATTCTAATAACTGGGGCAAAATCGGTTACACAGGAGGATGGAAGAGATTGTGTGGCGGGAGCCCTCGGAGGTACCCTGAAGAGACACCATGCTGGTCCTGGGTGTGGGGGATGCAATTTACAGTTTGCTCAAGTTGGGTGTCTTGCTGGTGCTTCAGAGGCCTGGGAGGGGTATGGATGAGGGTGGAGAGGCGCTATCAAGAAGACACTTGGGAAAGCAGGACCAACAGGTGGGCAATGGAGGGCGAGGCTGGTTAACGGCACCCTGGGGTGGTAGAATCACCCCCAAATCCTTCATTGTGCCTTGGGGCAAAGCCCAGTGGTTGCATGTTAGTCATAGCTCGGAAACAGTCTCCTTACTGCCACTTGGCAAAAATCACCATACATGTCGATCAGGATTGGGGGACTTCACCGATTCCTTTTCCTCCTTCATTTGAATTCAGTTCACCAAATATTTATTGAGTGCCTCCCCATGTGTAAATAATTGCCTTGAGCCCTATGGGAACAAGCAATGAATCATCTAAACCAACAAGGGCCTGCATCAGACAGAGTGTGCTCAGCCCTGGGGACCTAAGGATGAAAAAGGAAAGAAGGTGATCTCAAGGCACAGAATGTGAGAGGAGCAAAAGAGGGGGATCCCGCCTGGGGAAAGTGGAGGGAGGGAGGGAGGGAGGGAGAGATGAAAGCTTCCCAGAGCAGCACCTGAGTGGGTTATTGAAAAGAATAAGGCAAGAATGGGAAGGGCAGGCATTCCAGGCAAAGGGGATAAAATGCAAATGCCTGGGGTCAGGAGGTGAACCGCTAAGATCACAGAACAGTTTGTGTCGTCCATTTGCCTAGAACACAGAGTGAAGGAGGAGTAAGAATTTGCCCTGGAAAGGTCAGGTTGGAGCCAGATTACGGAGATACCAAACTATCAGACTGAAGCTAAGACATGGTAACTGACTTTGAGTTACTTATTGTCTAAGTAGGAGAGAGAAGGCCTGGAGAAGAGCCCCCAAGACAGAAGGAAGAATGGCACCAAGTAGAGTCGGGGCTCAGAGTGGATAGGGGGGAAGAGGAGCCCACTGGTGATTCCTCCTCGGGCTCTTGAAGAAGGAATAAAGTTCTTACTGTCCGGGATCCATACCGTAGACTCCGTAGCCATCGATCCTGACTCAACTGCTCCTTTGAAATTAGCCCATGAAAACTTCTCAAAATGAACTTCCCCCCTTTTACAGTTTCATGGCCCAAAACCGGAGCCTCAAAGGCTTCTCTGACTTCCCTCAGCCTGGGCTTCTTTATCATTCAACTGAGTTAAATGAAAAGTCATTAAGTCTTTGCTATGGGCAAGACCCATGTGGGAGGTCATAAGCTCACCAGTTTTATGGAACAAGACTGGCCAAGATCCCACAGTCGCCATTCTTCCCCGTGACCTGCCCAACAGCCACGTGGCATGAAGCTTACTTTCACATTCACAGAATTACAGACTCTTGAAGGAGCCTGAGGAGCCAGCAATCCTCTGAAAAGATTCTCCTTTCCAACACACCAAACAAATGATTGTTCCACCTTTTCTCAGAGAGGAGGAAAGCCACTCGGGTTCCCAAAGGAGTCCATTCCCCTTTTGGACTGTTTTCCCTCAACCTCTCCCGGCATCTTTTCCACTTCCATCTAACGCTAGTTCTTCTGTGGCCAAGCCAAGTAAGTTGATTCTCTCTTCTATGTGGCTGGCACTACAGAGAGCTACCATGTTCTTTCCAGGCCTTTCAACTGATCCTGGGACATGATCTTGGGAGTCAATGGAACTGAACTTGGAGCCAGGGCTTGTTTTCCTTCTCTCTTGGTGATTTTGGGCAAATTGCTTAGCCTCATATATAAAATGAGGAGGTGACATAGATGGTCTCTTAGCTCTCCTTCCAGTTTTTGATCTATGGATCTATCACCTCTTCACCATCTTAGTTGCCTTTCTCTACACATTCTCCAGCCTATCAGCCAACATCCTTCTTAAAAAGTGGCCCCCAAGGGGAGGCTGGGTAGCTAAGTGGATTGAGAGCCAGACCTAGGTTCAAATCTGACCTCAGACACTTCCCAGCTGTGTGACTCTGAGCAAGTCACTTAATCCCCATTGCCTAGCCCTTTCCACTCTTCTGCCTTAGAATCAATTCGCAGAGCTAAACACAATATTGCATGCATTCTGGCAAAACAGAAACAATGGGATTATAATATCCCTAGCTCTGGGAATGCTTTCTTCTTCTTCTTCTTCTTCTTCTTCTTCTTCTTCTTCTTCTTCTTCTTCTTCTTCTTCTTCTTCTTCTTCTTCTTCTTCTTCTTCTTCTTCTTCTTCTTCTTCTTCTTCTTCTTCTTCTTCTTCTTCTTCTTCTTCTTCTTCTTCTTCTTCTTCTTCTTCTTCTTCTTCTTCTTCTTCTTCTTCTTCTTCTTCTTCTTCTTCTTCTTCTTCTTCTTCTTCTTCTTCTTCTTCTTCTTCTTCTTCTTCTTCTTCTTCTTCTTCTTCTTCTTCTTCTTCTTCTTCTTCTTCTTCTTCTTCTTCTTCTTCTTCTTCTTCTTCTTCTTCTTCTTCTTCTTCTTCTTCTTCTTCTTCTTCTTCTTCTTCTTCTTCTTCTTCTTCTTCTTCT
>NC_058132.1:669966273-670007081 GCF_016433145.1 Gracilinanus agilis | reverse complement strand
AACTCCAGGCCTGGCACTCTATCCACTGAGTCATCTAGCTGCCCTTTAGTAAATGTTTCATTGACTGATTTCTTTCCTGAATTTTGACTCCTGTAATAATTGTGTAGCCTTTCCATCTTTAGCTTTTCTTCAAATCTGATGTTGATTTTCACATTTCTTCTAACTAGCTACACAGAGATATCAGGTTCAGAATTGGCTCACAGGTCAGTTATCAGTTACTAAAGACAGAGTAAATTTGATTTTTTAGTTTTGTTCAATATTTGCCATCTCCAACACTTTTCAGACTCTCTCCATATCCTCATTAGCTTCTGAGCACCAATGTCAACATAGCTACAACCCAATTAGTAATGATAATAGCTAATATTTATATAGGGCTTTAAGGGTTTGGCAAAGTGCTTTACATATATTGTAATAGCCAGTGTAAATGTACTATAAAAGTGCTATTATTATTATTATTGTTATTATTGCATTTGAGCCTTTTAATATCACTGTGAGATAACTATTGTTATCTCTTTTTGACAAAAAGAAGTAGAGTTTCTGGGAGGTTGGATTTGAACCCAGGTCAATTCTGATGCCAAGTCCAATAAGCCAATTAGTATTTATTAAGTACCTACCATGTTCCAGGCACTGTGCTAAGTGCTAGAGGGCAAAAAAGGGTAAAAAAAAATAGCCCCTGCTTTAAAGGATACTGTAGAATTATATTTTAATAGCAGTTTGTTGAGGTTACTCCAACTCCATGAGTATTGTGTGGAGGGGCAAGGAATTGCTAATAAAAATGAATCACAATCCATCCATCTGAATTGGCGAAATTTCAGGCCAATAAGGAAAGATATTTTGGGGGCAGGATGACCTTTCAAGTACCCTTCCAGTTACATTATGTACACAGCTGCTGACTAATTTTCATGCTGATCTTGACAACTTTGAGAGTTAGCATGGTGCAATGGAAAGAAAGTTGGGTCTGGAGTCAGAGGACCTGACTTTGAATCCTGTCTCTGACACCTTGGGAAAGTCTCTTCAACTCCCTTGGCTGGATATTCCTCATCTGAAAAATGAAGGGGTTGCATTGAGGTTCCTTCCAGTTCTAAAAATGTCACCCTGTGACCTGTAAACCTAAGGTGATTCCATATTTCCTATTGGCCATAAAATATGAGTCAACAGAAAAGTCATAGATAATATATAAACTAGCAAGAATGGCCAGAAGATCATGCAACAGTTTCATTTGTTCTTCTGACCAGCTCTGATGATCAAAAACCTATTTACTTGAATGCAAGGATTGTAAACCTGAGGTCTATGACTTCTTTAGAATAAATATTTTGAAATAATCAATAGATATAAAGGAAGAAAGAAAGGAAGGAAGGAAGGAAGGAAGGAAGGAAGGAAGGAAGGAAGGAAGGAAGGAAGGAAGGAAGGAAGGAAGGAAGGATTTACCAGAGAGTTATTACTCTGTGCCAGGTACTGTGTTAAGAACTGAGAATACAAAAACAAGAAAATAAGAAGGTCCTTATTCTCAAAGAGTTCACACTCTAACAGGGGAAGATAAAATATAAAAGAGAATGGAAAGTGGGAAAGGAGAAGGGAAGGAGGGAGTCTGGTAGCCAGTGTGACAGTGGAGCAGCCTAGAGGATAAGTTGGAGAGTGAGAGCAATGTGACTGGGCCTTCTTGTGATAAAGAGGTTTCTTCCATAATCCTATGCATCTTATTTATACATTTAAGACATTATTATGAGAAAAGTGTTCATTTTCCACCAGCTATTCTGCTTAGTATCAAGTTCGAATCCACCATGATCCAAATGCCACCACCACTATCCCCTCCTCCCAATAATCTCATCACCAGGAAATTCGCCATCATGGGGGCTGCTTCACCTCTGGTCCTCACACCTCAATTGCTTCTGCCTCTCAGATTGAAGGGATGGATGGAAGAGCAAAAAACTCTTCCCACAGCCTCCTGTGGGAAGGCTCAAAATGGCAGCCACCTCTTCCTCTGCCAACAGCTACTCTTCTTGGTTTCAACTCCACCACTATCGTCATGTACCCCATGCCAGAGTACTTAGCATCTCCCCACCTTTTGTCTGCCTTCCTTAGATTGTCAACTCCTTGAGGGCAGGAACTTCCTTTCCTTTTCAATATGTGTCTCCCCAGCACTTAGTGCAGTGCCTGGCACATAGTAAGTGTTTAATGTTTATCATATTGTAGAAATCATCTATAGGCTTCCAAAGGGATTTACACCACCAAAAAGGTTAAGAGTCTCTGCCCTAAAGGAGCCTAAATGAGGCAGCTAGCTGGTATAGCAGACAGGATGCTGGAAGCAGGAGGACAGGAGTTCAAATCCTGCTCCAGGCACTTATTAGTCCTATGACTTTACCAACTCTCAGCCTTGGTTCTTCATCTAGACCAAACTTTTTTGTCCTACTGCCCCCTTTCCAGAAAAAATATTACTTAGCCTCCTGGAAATTAATTATTTTTGTTTTAATAGCAATTAATAGGAAAGATAAATGCACCTGTGGCCATCACCGCTCCCTGGATCGCTGCAGCACCCACCAGGGGGCGGTGGCACCCACTTTGGGAATCACTGATCTAGACAAAAGGCTGGACCATCCATTTCTATGTGCTGTGGATTGAATTTATGTAATTGCTTCAATCACCTGACAGGAATATGATGTCTTTGAGAGAGCCTGGAATCTTGCATGGATAATTAGACTCTGATTTTGGACAAGGTGAAGAGATATTTTTGGCTAAATGCACCAACAATCCTTTCAGAGTCTGCCCACTTGAACTGGGAAAATGCTCCATCCCATTCCTGACACTGTAAACCATGTGGCACTTGCTTTTTCATGGCTTCCCAATAGGGCAGAACCGGCATTTCAGTGCTCTAAAAAGTGGATTGATTTTGTACCTTTCACTCCTACCAAGAAGTTACAACACGCAGATTATCAAGTGCAATCAACAACCCAACAAATCTAAAATAGCTGTTTGATGAAAAACCTGTGAAGAAAATGTGTGAGGCTGTTGGCTGGGGCTCGGCGCCTATCCTACGAGCCCTGACTTGGGGACTACTTGGAACTCGGGCACTTTGCAAGGAGAATAAATAGAATCATTCCAAGTTCCAACAGTATGAAGGGGGGAAAGACTTTTTTCAAAAATAATTGAAGCGAATGAATGAATGAATGAACAAGCAAGCCAACAAAGAAATAACGGGAGCCTTGGGGCTTTCCACATGGTTTCTGTCTCAGTTTTCTAAGCACCATGGAAAGCAAATGGTGGGTACCATATAAAATATGACAAATAGGAGAACTGGTAAAGAATCAGGCAAAAATCAAGCTTTCCATAATAAAGAATTGCAGTTCATATTTAAGCCTCTTTGTTCTTTCTGTGTGGAGATGTTTGTGTTTTGTTGATGTCTCTCTAGTTCATAATAAAAGAAAATGCTGTAGAGGCATGTGCTGTAGTTGGGGATAGGAACTGGAATTGGGATTGAATGCGTGATTTTGGTGATATAGGGTACTTCCCAGTGAGGAAATTCCCTCCACCAGTGTAGGAGGGTGCCTTTCCCCTAACTCAGTCTTAGAGAGCCTCTAAAGAAAACAGCAAGATAAAGTGATTTTCCCAGGGTTACGTTGGTTGTGTTAAAGATGGGACTCCAACTCAGCTCTTCCTGCCTCCAGCGAAAACTCCTTGTCTGATATGCCAAGCCACTTCTCTATGTAGGATAAAAATAATATTTAATGTCTAGAGACCACATAGGTAGATGATTCCTGGGTTCAAGTCCCATCTCTAACCCCTTCAAGTTGGGTGATTTGGGAACTGTTTCTTTGAGAATAAAATGGGGATAAGATCTATACTCCCCAACCCTTAGTTTTCTATCTGTTGATTTAGAGGTAGAAAGGGCTTTCCAAAATCATTTCCTCCAACTCCTTCCTTTTGTAGAAAAAGAGAGACACGGAGTCACTTGCCCAAGGTCACACAGGTAATAAGGAAGTCACAGGGAGAAAGTCCAGCCTCAGGTTTTCAGATTCCAAATCTACTTCCATCTCACTGACTCACAGGTAAGACAAAGAGGAAGGCAGTTTCAGAGTATTTACTGAATGTGTATGGCCCCTCCCTAGAAAGTCTCAGCAGGCCAGGGTCCGTTCTGCCCTCCCTTCCCATTGCTGCCCAGTCTGATTCTGTCAGAGATCAGCTCCTCCTTGATGGATGGGGGACAGCCTCCCCAAGATTCTGAGTCATTCCCCAATCCTCCTCAAGCTTGGCTACCTCTTCCCACATGGCCCCCAGATCTGAGAGAGGCCTCATGACCATTCTGTTATAATCAGAAGTGGAACACCGAGGGCACGAAGGCAAGGCTAAGGGCAACAAAGGGTTTTTTTTTTTTAAACTGGGAAGGTTTTTTTCAAATGGGAAGGAGGACGGATATTTCATCAGGTCCAATCCCCTTTGTTTTAGGGATGAGGAAACAGCCCCAGAGATTGGATATTGAATTAGATGGAGATTCTGGGTTAAAACGTGTTTCACGTTCCTCAGTGGATGGGCTGAAGGTTACAGCCACCTTTCTGTGAAATCCAAATTCCACATTACTAGGAAAGGGCAGCATGGGGGAGTCATACCCAAATCTGCCTCGAGAATCACAGATTTGGAGCTGAAAAGGCCTTCGAGTCGAACCGAGTCTCTTTATAGAAAAAGAACCTGAGATGCAGTGATCTGCCCAGGGTCACCCGGTGAGTGTCTGAACCTGCCCGGTGTGATCCATATTTTTTCTCAGGGTGCCGAGAGCCTGGAAGACAGCAAAGCTCGTCGATCTGGTCTCCTTGCCATGGCTGACTGCGGGAGCAGGATCTGAGTCAAGCCCTACATACACACTGGGCAGCTCATTTAGTCCAATCTCCTTTATTTACCGAAGGGAATAGGGGCAGACAGAAGAGCCCCCTAAAGGACTTACACCTGAGATTTTTTTTTAAACCCTTACCTTCTGTCTTAGAGTCAATACTGTGTATTGGCTCCAAGGCAGAAGAGTGGTAAGGGCTAGGCAATGGGGGTCAAGTGACTTGCCCAGGGTCACACAGCTGGGAAGTGTCTGAGGCCAGATTTGAACCCAGGACCTCCCATCTCTAGGCCTGGCTCTCAGTCCACTGAGCTACCCAGCTGCCCCCTACACCTGAGATTTTGAAACCAGGCCTTGAGCCTCCAAATCAAGGACGTTTTCCCATTTTAAAAATTTGATATTTTAATGTTTTCATTTTTCTGACATAACAGCAAATAAAGTGAGCATTTGCATATACGTTGTAGAACAAGAAAGGTTGCACAAATCACCATTACACAAATCTTGCTTATAGTTTAAAATATTTAAAACAAATTCAACATGTAACTGTCTAAGCCATTCCTGTTTTTTTTTTTTTTTTTTTTTTTTTGCAGGGAGAGAGGAGGGAATCCTGGCTCTCCTCTCACTTGGCCCCAATTGAAAAAAAATAAACACAAAAAAATAGGCATAAACAAAGCAAAAACCGACACTGACTGTGCCCCAAGAGTCCCCATCTCATTCTGCACCTTGAGTCCATCACCTCTAGGTCCGATGGAGAGCAGGCGTCATCCTCAGTCCCTTGGGGTGCTTCCTAATGGAGACACCATTTGGGTTCTGCTCACTCCACTCTGCATCAGCCCATCGAGCTCTGACCAGCTTTATCTCAAATGGTTTCCTTTATCATTTCCTACTGGGGCCATAATTTGTGGGGTCACTCTCCAGTTGGCAGGGCAGCCCCTAAGATAGCTACGTTAGCCCTTGGTGGTCTGACGGACGATAGTTGCAAGAGAACCCAGAGTCAGTCACCTCCATCTCCATACTCCTTCAGTGCTACCATCTTGGAAAGAACATTTTCCATTGTGGAGAAGATTCCTTTGGAAGGAACTTGTCGTGTAACCCTGGTCAAGTCACTTGTGCTTTGAACCTTATTTTCCTCATCTATAAAATGGAGATAGACCTCTGGAGGAAGAACTGTTGGAGTCAGGTAGACGTGGATTAAAGCATGCTATCTTTCACATCAGTGTATTTATTTACCATTTTATTTTGGGATTTTGGTTTTGTATGAGTGTGCTCTTACAATATCGATCAATAGGAAAGTGTTTTGCATAATAAAAATAAAATAAAATAAATTCAACAAAATGGAGCTAATAATAGCACCTGCCTCACAAGCTATGTGTAGAGTCTTATGGAAATATCAGCTATTATTGACACTATGCCTTGTTTCAAAAGTTGGGGTGATCCTCCCACCAATATAGGCCACTTTTCATCCTGTGCAATTCTTGTCCATGCGTCTCTTCTTGTTAAGTCCTCCAAAGGGGAATCCATTCCATCTACTGTTCTGGAAGCTTTCTTGGTGGTCCTACTTTGCAAAATCCTACAAAATTCCCAGCTGGGTACATAAGCCGATACCCTTTGAATGCTTGAATTAAAATTTTAAAGGTTAAAACCTCACACTTGCAAAATGTAATATTATAGCAAAAAACTAGCAAAGCTTCAGTATCAGTAAAACATTTATTTTAGGCTCCCCAAGCAGGCAAGCACAAGTCAACCCAACTGGCCTTTATTAAATCCATTCTGGCTGCTTTGTTCAGTCTGGGGCGGGCAGAGTAGCCATTCGCTCTAGACGTGCTGATTCTTCTTTTTACATTTTATGTCCCTTTCTCATGACATAAAATCTGGGTAAAAAATTGTTTTTATAGGGGTTAATTATATTTGCTTGAGTTTATCCCTAGCCAAATTATGCATAATGTAAAAGCCGCTGGGTAGACACACACAGCCCTGCTCACATTACGGACTACAGCAAATTTATATCACGGGAATTCAAGTCTGGTCGGTCTTTCAGAGGGCTACAACCACCAGGAACCCAGAACTGCCCTTTCCTGAGACAGACAAAAGCATCTCGGCTTTCAAAGATCGGGTTGGAACCTTTCTACAGCCTTTGTCAACGGCACTGGTTCGGGCAAAATACGGAAGACAACTTCTGCTAACACCATAAAGCCTCTTCGTTTGAAGGCATTTGTACTAGGGAACACGTCTGGCTCGATCTCATGACCACAAGGTAGTTTATGCCAAGATTCATGCAGGCTGAAGATGGAAATGAGTCTTTTAAAAAAATCATCTAATCTTTTCAGTTCCTTTAAGTGAAAAAGGAGTTATTAAAAATACTTGTTAATTCTGAGGGAGTTATGAGAAAGAACGCTATCCACATCTAGAGAAAGAACTGTGGGAGCAGAAATCCAAAAGAAAACAGATGATTTATCACTTGATTGTATGGGTATAGGATTTGGGGTTTTGGTTTTAAAAGATTACTTTTTTATTTAAAAAATTATAACATTATAATTTATAATTATATAAAAATTATTCTATCATAAAAATGAATAATACGGGGAAATATACTTATTAAACCCAAATGGACCAGCAGCTGCACAGGGCCTGAGATACTATATTGTTTGACTGATAAATACCCCCTCTGAAGTCCTGACCTCCATCTTTGTCCCTATGGGGAGAAAGACCTCATTTAAGGGAAGACATTTGACAGTTTTTCTCCCATACCCATCCAAGGCTCAACTCCCATTTCTTGGCACAGAGAACAGACATTTAATCTTGCACAGAATGTATATTTTAAGACAGTTGGCTTTTGCCATTGCCTCTTGTCTGGGGTACAGCACAGCCTTTATCTTCTCAGGATGTCCACTCCTGATTCTGTTGTCCAGTCCAGATTGTAAGGGCAGGGGCTGGGTCTTTATTGTTACTTTTTTAGCTCTATAGCAGTGTTTGTAAGCAGACATTGGTGTCTTCTGATTCTAGAAAACTCAACCACGATCCCATAAGGAAGACACGAGAATCTAGGGGACAATTAACCAAATGTTTTATTTTTCACATGATGAATCTGAAACGATCTGCTAATCTGCTCCAGTAAACCCCAGAGGACAGATTGGCAACCTGAGACCTCGGAGGTGGAGCTCCAAGGTACTGTAAACTAGGCCAAACGGTTCATGGTTCAATGTGTCTTTAAACAATATCACCTGGCTTGACACCATCTGCTCCTATCCCTGAACTTTTGGCCAAGGTACAGGCGTCAAAGCTTGGCTTCAAGCTGGAACATGACTGCTACAATGACTTGCAATTCTTGAAGCTCCAGGTAAACACCTTTCTCAGATTCATCTCTGGGCTCCATCTGGATGGTGGCAGTGGATAACAAAACCCCCCACACTCATAATGGCCAACTCAAAACCCTCAGGGGGAGATGGTGGTTTGGGGGGGTAGGAGGGTTCTGGAATTCATGGGGTCTCTTTCTAGACATTCTGCCAGGAAAGTTGTGTGCTGAGGGAGTTCTCTGGAGTTCCAGGGTTCCCAAAATGGCAACCAGAGAAGACAGCTATGACAACCTTATTTGCCCAGTTTGAGATTTTTTTTTAAACCCCTATTTTCTGTCTTAAAATCTATACTGTGTTTTGTTTCCAAGGTAGAAGAACAATAAGGGCTAGGAAATAGGGGTTAAATGACTTGTTCAGGTTCCCACATCTAGAAAATGTTTGAGACCACATCGAACCCAGAACAACTCCTGACTCTAGGTCTGGCTCTCAATCCAAAGAGCCTTCTGGCTGCCCCCACTCCTTTGAGGATTTCAACCTTGCATCAAATATGCAGTATGATAAATGGACTTCATATACTACTAGAAAAAATAAATGTTAAGAAGAGTTGAGGGGAGAACAGTCAAAGTTATAAGAATACAAATCATTCCCCAGTTGATAAATGGTCAAAGGATAGAAGCAGGCAGTTTTCAGATTCAAAAATCAAGACTACCTCTAGTCACATGAAAAAATGCTCTAAATCACTATCGATCAGAGAAATGCAAATTAAAACAATTCTAGGTACTACCTCATATCAAACAGATTGGCTAATACAACAGAAAAGGGAAATGAAAAAAATATAGGAGGGGGTGTGGGAAAAATGGGACAATAATGCCCTGTTGGAGCGTAAACTGATCCAAGTATTCTGGGGAGCAATTTGGAACTATGCCCAAAGGGCTATAAAATTATGCATGCTCTTTGATCTGGCAATACCACTTCTAAACCTGTAATCTGGAGATCCAAAAGATGGGCAAAGGACCTATCTGTACAAAAATGTTTATAGCAGCTCTGTAGGGTGGCAAAGAATTGGAAATTGAGACATCCATCAATTGGGAAATGGCTAAACAAGGTGTGGTATATGATTGCAATGGAATACAATTGTGCTATTAAAAATGATGAGGATGGTTTCAGAAAAACCTGGAAAAGCTTACACAAACTGATGCAAAAATGAAGTGAGCAGAAGCAGGAGAACCTCACACACAGTAATAGCAGGTTTGTCTGATGATTAACTGTAATCAACTTGGCTATTCTCAGCAATACAATGATCCAAGGTGATTCTGAAGGACTGCAATGAAAAATGCTCTCTACCTTCTAGGAGTCTGAATGGATATTGAAGCATACTATTTTTCACTTTATTATCTTTGTAGATTTATTTTTTGATTCCCCAACATGACTGATATTGAAATGTTTTACATGTTATCATGTGTATAACCTACATCAAATTGCTTACTGTTTCAGGGGAAGGCCAAGGGGAAAAATGGAGGGAGAGAATCTATTAACTCAAAATTTTAGAAAACGAATGTTAAAAATTGATTTTACGTGTAATTAGGAAAAAAATGCTAAAAAAAAGAAAAATAAACAAAAAGAATCAAAACTATAGTGGGAAATTTGCTTGGCTACCCTACAAGAATTGAAGGTATCATTCGAATATTATACATAGGGAATTACAACACAATTCCACATTTAAATTTTTTTTTCAATTTCTTGGCTGAACATTAATTTGATAGATCTCTGAAACCGACATAATGCCAAAATGCCAAAACAAACAAACAAAAAAAAACAACCCACCAACTGAAGACTATTATAAACATTTTATTTAAAGACATTAAAGTAAAAAAAAAGGTGCACAAATACAGATTACAGTATATATGAGTATTTCACATGGGAAAAAAACAAAACAACATGTAAATTGCATTAGTACTGAACGAGCAGAGTACCTGGAGTCCAGTCTTCACACAAATAAAATGAGGTCACTCCACAAACATGTCATGCTTCTGAAAAATAAATCTTATTTCCTAAAAACTCCAAATTCCATCTACTTCGACTGTCCAATGCCCAATTTCCCTGCTGAATAATTCTGAGACAGCCTCTACACCAAAAATCTTTAAAAATTGGCATGGCACTTAAAAAAAAAGTTGTGGAAAAAATGAAAATGAGTAAAAACATATTTGCAATGGTGATCTGTATAAAATGTACACATCTTGTTTTTAAAAATCATATTAAAACAAAAGGCCACTCTGGAGGCTAAAGCCACATCATAGAAAAATGCTTATTACCTGTAACATTACTGGTAGAAGACTGATTAATTTTATATAGACATTTCAAAATGAAAACTCTATTTACTCATATGCTTTTAAATAGTATTTAGCTGATGAAGATATTAAATGTACTTCTGGCCCCAACCAATTTGTCCCAAACAGTGTTCCTGAAATCAAATCATGGGATAAAGACAAAGAAATCCCAAGGGACAGAGAAAGCATCACCACTTTGATTTCAAGGGCATCAACACCTTCTGACTACAGAATTCCCCACCAATGACTTGGGGCAAAACCCGTTGGGTCTCCAGAACTAATGGTAGGTTATAATTATCTAATTAAAAAAAAAAAGCCTCTCTTTAGATCATAAGCAGGGGTTGGTTCCAAGTACACATGTAAGTTTTCTTTGAATTTCTCCATGCAGGCTAGGCATAGAAAACATAAGGAGACTACAGAACTGAGTGAAAGCATATCTCTAATGAAACATAGTTCCTAAAGAAAAAGAAAGGAGGGGAAGAAAAATCTGTAAAATGTGTAAGACCAATTCCTTAAGTAATTTTGAATTTAGGACTGCCTTCCTACAATTAAATTTTTAATTAAGTTGGGAATGTAAAGACAATTTCTATGCACAGGGTTATTCCAGCTTCCAAATTACTCTCTCAAAATACAATGAAAGGATGATACTTTAGGCATTTATTCAGCCAATAAATTTCTCAAACATTAATATTTATCCAAAAATAGCTTGAAGAGTCTGCCTTCTTACTCTACATTATATTTGTTATCTACATAATCAGAGTATATAAAATCCAGAGTGAGCCGGAATCATGGCCAGTTTTCACTAACATTTATTGTAACCATTTCTCTTGGATCTCATGGAAGACTCCAAGGAGATAATTGGCAAGTATTCCTATCATTAATTTTCAAGAAAACTCTAATTAAATTGGCTCAGTTGGAAGATTACATCTCTACATACTAAGTTGTAAAGGATTTGTTTTTAAATGTACACCAACTTCACTGGCTAAAAGTAATGCCTTTTCAATTTGGGAAACAAGAGCATTTCTCCTTGTTCTTCCAATTGCCTCAAAGAAGCCATTACAAAATTACAGAAAAAAAAAAGCAGCTGTGAAATCTTCCGTGGGGGGAAAAAACAAATCTCATTATCTAACTTCTCCAACTTCAGCTGCCTAATTTTGGCTAGGGACCGTTTTTACCTTCTACATCCTGCCAATTTCCTTGCCTGGTTGGATCTGGGCTCCTCTGCATCCTTTCTGATATTCCAGGCATATTTCTGGCCAGAAGTCTCAGAGGGGCCCTCTCTCTCCCCTCTGGATCCCAGGCGTAGGACTAGAGGCTACTGATGGCTTAGTGCTGGAGTGTGTCTAGTGTTCTCCTGAATGTGCAATGTGTTTATTCTCCAGTTAGCAGGAAGCAGCAGCATCTTTCTTATAGCCTCAGATTTAAGAACTGTCATAAAGTTACAAATCTGAGTATTCAGGACAAGACAGAAACATAAAACTGAACTCCTAGAGGTAAAGAACAGGAAAATGTATTTGGAAGCCATCCTGCTCCTCCCAGAATGAAAGCCACGTCCCCTGAATCACCCCCATCACCGCTGCCACCACCACCTGATGCCTAGCAGAGTAACTGCCAGAGGCTGACGATGCTATTTCACAATGTGTCTTGATGCAACAGATGCTCTTGTTCAAAGCAGTAACAAGTGTTTCTTTTAAATAAAAAGGAGACGTCGCTATAGACGAGCCACAGCTTCTCAGGCTCCCTCTGAATGCCAGCAGCTGTCCACCGGGTTATAATTCAATCAGTCCTAGCCCAAGTCTCTAGAAATCTGGTTTCAGACTTTTTTCTTGCAGCTGAACTTAAAAGTGATTGTTTGGTCGTTACAATCAGGGATAAAAGATACCAAGGGTGCCAAAGTAGATGATGAAGTTAAAATGCTCAAGTTTTTATGCTATATGGTTGCATCCAAACTGGTAACTTGTTTATCCGTGCATTAAATGACAACACATGCAAAAGGGATGAGCCCCATCAGACACACTCTTCTGCAGACATCAAGAGGGGATTGATGTACTCGAAGCCCTCGAATTCAGACTGGTCAATTTTCTTCACAATATCACTGTTAGGAGAGAAACCAATTATATATCTAATGATATGAAAGAACCCAGTATCAGCGGTCATGAATTAAGAATATAACACAGAAAACTGGAAAATAAGGTATATTAAAACCATAAGTTAGGAAAAAAAACTATAAAAATGAGGCTTACAAAATAAATAGGCATCAGCTAAATAAGGAATCAAATAAAATGGTAAAAGGAATATAAGTCATTTAGAACAGGAGTCTGTAACCTGGGGCCTGTGAGTCTGGATGAAAATAAAAATCTTCACTAACCTTCCTGAAATTTAGCATTTCTTTCCATTTTTATTTTATTTATTCTGAGAATGGGTCTATCAGCATCACCAGACTGTCAAAAGGGTCCATAACACACATCCAAAACAAAACCTTTAACCTTAGATGGATTTTTAAGTCTGTGAGAAAATATTTCTGGAACCTTCTAGAATATAAAAATGGGAAAACTCAAAAGGATTCTTGGTTCAGAGTTCCAGCCTAGAGTCACGGGCTTTAAAACAAAGATCACCCAAGCCTGGGGTAGAACTGTGTCACAACTGAGACTTTTCCTTTAAGGGAACTTTCAGAGATGTGACATCCTCCTTCCCAAATTTCCCAGAGCCAAAAAATGACCTCTCCCTATGTGAAGAAGTGGCAAGCCAGGGAAGGTATGTTGGAGCAGGCCAAATGGGAGGGTTATAACTGGGGATAATGTCTGGGGGCTGGGAACCAAGACCATTCCAAGGAGGACCCCACTGCCCAAAGAACGGATCAAAGGTACCAATAAGCGATGTATCAGTTACTGGCAGAGAGCTCAGTTACGAGGTCAAAGAGAAAAGTATACTCTGAGGGGCTGAGAAAGGACGCCTGAAAACTGTAAGTCTGGACTCTTCTGGGGAGTTTTGGGACAGAAAAGAGGGAGCCCAGGCGCTGACAGAGCATTCAGTCTAACCAATTCCCAAGCTGCTAAGTGACAGAATGAGGGGACGTCAGGCCAACACCAGAGTCTTTTCCCACTATATGGTTTTCCTTTAGGTAATGGGGAGTGAAGGGACTTTTCTCAGAATCAGAAAGCAGGAAAGGCTTCTTCCTCCAACCAAGGAGAGAAGAAGAGCAAAGGATGCTTGAGTCGAGGAGGCAGGAAGAATGAGATTCACCCTAGACATCTTGATGGACCAGGAGGAGAAGCCATTTGCCAGGAAGGGAAGGAGGGAGGCAGAGTCCACAATAGGTGCCACAGGCGCTGAGGAGCCAAGGGAAACAAGGAGAAGGGTCGCGGGGCGACAGAGACAGGAAGGTGGGACAGCCTGGCCATAGACGTGTCACAAAATGCTGGCCCCCATAAAACTGTTTTTAAAACAGCCCAGAAATGCCAGAATATTCTGCAGTTACTTACTCATCATCTGGAGTGAGCTGCACAGGTTCATTAGTGAACTGGGAATCAAAGTTGTCCAAACCAAATTCTCCCGAAATATTTGGCTTGAAGGGAGGCACCACCTGCTTCTGTTCCATCTGGAATGACACATTGAAGGAAAGCCAACTTGAGACAAAGCCACCTTTTGAGCCATGACCTCACTCGGTGCCATCAGTGTCGATCTCAGACGTGGGACCCTCTGGCCAAAGCGAGTCCAGCCAAGGAGGACTCCATCCTCTCCAGCACGATTAACGTGTACAGCACTCGCAGTGTGCGTGCAGTCATACACACACACGTGGGGGAGTCAGATGACTCGTCTCAAGCTCGTATGGGCTCTGGGCTAAACCTTCACCAGCCTGCAGCCAACCCCAAGCTGAAGCCTCTCCAACTTGGCAAGGCAGGTCCATCCCAAGGACTGCACTCGGAGCCCTGATGGACTTGGCGAGAACCCAAGGAGCCTGGGGTCACCTCGAGGGCACTTTTGAACACAACTCTGGAATCCGAGGGCTTGAGTATTGCCCCCGACCTGCATGCTGGGGATGGCATGGCAACTCAGTGGACAGACCTACCCAGGGATGACTCCCTCCTGACTGGCAAGCCCTGGGCCAGGATCATCCTGTCCTGGGAGGCGTCCCAGTCCCGCTCATTTCCTTCAGTCCCATTCACGCCTGGACTACCCCCCTCCTCAGCAGCCCTGCCCCTATAATGGGTCTCCTTCCTTCCTCCCCCCAGTTCTTTCCAGCCCCCTTGATGCTTTGTCTTGGCTCACTAGACTGTAAACTCCTTGGGAGTAGGGACCATCTTGTTTTCTGATGCTTGGCAGAGAGGGTCTAATAAGTGTTTTATCTGCTGATCCATCTATCTAAGGGGTCATCCTACCAATAGCTACTTCATACTTCAGAGGGGAAGGGATTTCCATAAACAGCTGGGTTAAAAAAACCAAAGGAAACAACAAAACCTGTTTAAGAACAAAAACAAAAGGTATCTACATACCATGTCCCAATCGACATTTCGGAAGAATGGATGTCCCTGAATGTCAGCAAAGCCTGTTTGAGGATGACAACCTAGCCGTTCCTTGGGGTCCTGTGAGACAGAGGAATGGTCTATTTATTAAACGAATGCCATAGGGAGACAAAACATTTCTATCTGTGGTATGAAGACTTACATTGCTCTTTCCAGAGGCTACAAACACTACCAAACTAAAAATAAATGAATGAATGAATGAATGAATGTAGTGTGTGTCTGATGTCCCTGTGGTTCCCCTCTTCCCCATAAATACATCATCTAGAGCAAGGAGGAATGTCAGGCCTGCTCCCTGCATAGGCCTGGGGGGTAGGAGAGTTGTCGTGGAGCTCCCATCAGGGCTTAAACCATCAACTCGAAGGTCCTCAAACCTCAGGGTTATCACCCATCCTGACCCAATTCTAAGTCCTTCTTTATAATTGCAGACAATAAAAGCGTGGACCAGCCGGGGGCTCAGTCTTCATCAGGAGGATCCTAAGACGACACTTTCTCCCTGAGTGATCTCCCTCATCCGATTCCCTGCCCGTGGCTGGTGAATTGCCTGGGCCACCTCACTACTGTGAATGAGGACACATTCTCATTTTCCTTTCTGGTGAAAGTCATTTCCAAATTTGCACATTAACACCTCTCACCTTCCCTCTTCACTGTGTTAACAATTAAGTCTCAAGTTGAGCTATTTCCTCTCCGAGGTGTGCAGACACTGCCATGTGGCCCTGGATCAGAGGAGGCTCCACTCCTAAGCCATCTGCAGTGGCCAGGGGGAATGGACTCTCCATTTGCTGTGAGTGACCCAAGGCAGAACCTTGTTCTCCCCTGCGGGGATCCCCCCATAGCACTTGCTGTACCAGCCACACAAGTGAGCTCCTGAATTGCATACTGCCTTGCATTGTTATTTCACATCAGGAGTCCCTTGGGCAAGCCCCTCTCCTCAGGTAGGTGACCCATTCCTGCTGGAGATAGCCTTTTCTTCCCTGCTCCTTTCACCATCTCCCACGGGGCCATCCACCGAATGGGCCCCGGAGAGCTACTTCCTATGGAACCGAGGCCCTGGTTCCTGCTCCCCCATGACTCCAAACCTGGCCCTGGAGGCTGCTTTATGCTAATACTGACATGTATACACCAACCTCACTGGGGCAAACTGAGCTGATAAAAGGAAATAAAGCAGAGTAACCTCCAAGAACACGATTTAGAAATGAACTGAGAACGAAAGGGACTGCTGCCTATCTGGGAATCTTCCGTTCCGAGCCCTTTGCTTGGGAACTCCATCCCCCAAAGATGCAGCTGCACATAAGGCACATGCAAAACTGACTTACTTTATTAAGAAAACTCTTCAGAACACTTGCAGCTTTGACAGAGAGGGAGCGGGGTATTCTAATTTGCTTTTCCAAAATAACTGGAAAGAAAAAGACAAAGAGATCACTGTCTGATCTTAGAAAGCTTCTTAATTTTTAAAACCACCATCTCTCCACTGACCTCTGATCTCACATCTCCAACTGGATGTCCAAGAGACCTCTTAAACTCAGGATGTCTTTCCCCCAAACCCTTTCCCAACCCCAACCTTCCCTATTACTGTAGAGGACACCACCACTCTCCCATCTCTCAGGCTTACAAACTGAGAGTCATCCTACATCCCCTACATCCAAGCTGTCACCACAGCCTATCAATCTTAACTCTGTGACTTTATTTTTCAAAAACCCCTTCCCTTCTGTCTTAGAATTAATACTAAGTAATGGTTCGAAGGCAGAAGATGAATAAGGGCGAGGCAAACGGGGTTAAGTGACCTGCCCAGGCTCACACAGCTAGGAAGTGTCTGAGGCCAGATTTGAACCCAGGCCCTCCTATCTAGACCTGGCTCTCTATTCACAGAGCCTCCTCTTCCCTCCTCCACAGCCAATCTCCTTGGCTTCCTTTAAAACTAGAACTAAAATCCCACCTCCTACAGGGAATCTTCCCCAACCCTCTTACTCCTGGGGGCTGCCCTCAGTTCATTATCTCCTACTGATCCAGCACGGAGCTTGCTTTGTATTTTCTGGCTGCATGGTGTCTCTCCCATTAGTGTCAGGGTTCCTTGAGGGCAAGGGCTGTCTGGCCTCTCTTTCTGCCCCCAGAGCCCAGCTCAGTGCCAGGGTCATAGCAGGTGCTTTAAAGGGCACAGGCGAGAACATTACATTTGGGGTTTTTGAAGGCTCTAGGTCTTGTTCTTCTCCCATGTCCTCCTCTTTGGCCCCTTTATTTCCTGGGCTTGACACCCCTCTTTTCCATAGCTTCTCCTGTGAAGTCTGTCTTCATCAGGTCTTCTCGGGTTATGGCTCTCTGTCCTGAGACTGTCCAAGTTACCTTCAATATACTATGGTGTTCCCTTGGCTGTGAGAACTAAAAGGCTTATTTCTCCAACTGGGGACAAGAGGCACAAAATGTACCAGAACTATTCAGATGAGAGCAGCTGGGTGGTTCAGTGGATTGAGAGCCAGGCCTAGAGACGGGAGGTCCTGGGTTCAAATCTGACCTCAAGACACCTCCTAGCTGGGTGACCCTGGGCAAGTCACTTGACCTCCCATCACCTAGCCCTTACAATTCGTGAAACCAACACACAGTAATGACTTTAAGAAGGAAGGCAAAGGTTAAAAATGAAGAAGTATGTGGATACTTGCTATAGCCTAGATCCTCAGAGAAAGCCTCCAGCTTCCTATCTGGTTTCAGTAAAGACTATTCTCAGGAAAAGCAAACAGAACTCTATCCTCCCACCATGATGCTCAGTGTTTGCTGACTGACTGACTGAGTCACCTTGAAAGAGGTAATCTTCTGTGTTCTGATCAGGGTTGTCTGAGCTCCCGACGATATCAAAGGGAGACCTCCCTGCCATCATCTCGAACATCAGTACGCCGAGTGCCCACCAGTCCACGCTGAAGCCTGCCCAAACGAAGCACGAGTCAGTGAAGAAGACAAACAAATCAATAAGCCTTAACTCCTCCAAGCTTTTGTGCCACACAGACCATAGGCCTACGAGATGTGACATCAGCCTCGCCACAAAGGCTCCAGGTCTGTAAGTCTGCTACATTACAAAGACTTGCTGCTGCCATTGTGTCTGATTCTTTGCGACCCCATGTGGGGTTTTCCTGGCAAAGACACTGGAGTGGTTGGCCATTTCCTTCTCCAATTCGTTTTACAGATGAAGAAACTGAGGTAAAGAGGCTTAAGTGACTTGCCCAGGGTCACACAGCTAGTAAGTATATGAGGCCAGATTTTAACTCAGGAAGAGGAGTCTACTGTGCCATCTAACTACCCCAAGAAAATCTGTTCAAGAAAGTGACTCAGAAAATGATATAACAAATTTCGTAACTCCAGAGATTAAATTCTTATGGATAAGCTTGGGTCCTGAGATGATGAACACTCTATCCAGGGATAAAACAAACCTTCATGGAACAATGTTTCTGACCAGGTGAAGTTCCCCAGACCCAGCTTCTTTAGTCATTGATGAAATGCCCCTAAGGCAGCATGTTATTCAATTTATTTCCATTTTCCCCATGGCACCTATTGGGCAGGGAGGAGACAAGCTATCGCCCAGAAGGAGTCACAAGCTTCAAACAGACAGAGAGGATCTGGCAGAAGCAATCTTTTCTTTAAAGATTCCTGATGAATCTTTTTTGTCAGTGACTGGGCATCCTCTATGCAAAGCATCTCTGCTCTTCTAATCTCTCCCTTCCAGGTCTCTAGCAACAGGCAGATGCAGCTGCCACCCCTTCTCAGGTCTAAGTCTGAATCTTTGTACTGTCAGGGGCTGGGAATATTAACTATTTCCCTCTATACATTTTTTTCTAATAAGATCAATAACTAGAACTGTAAGGTAAATGCCTAAAAAAGAGGATAATAAGATTTCATGAATCTTATTCATGAATCAAGAGTTAGTCCATCAACAAATTGGAAAATGAAGGGGTGTCCCTCAATTGGGGAATGGCTGAACAAACTGTGGTATGTGATGGTGATGGAATACTATTGTATGGTTAAGGAATGATGAACAGGAGAATTTCTACAGTAACAGGGAGAACCTCGGGGAACTGATGCAGAGTGAAATGAGCAGGACCAGAAGAACATTGTACACAGAAAGTGAAACATTTTGGAACAATCCAAGCAATGCAACAAGGCAGGACACACCTGAAGGACTTATGGGAAAGAATGCTATCCAGAATGAGAGAAAGAACTATGGGAGTTGAAACGCAAAAGAAAAATGTATGACATCACTTATCACATATATATATATGGGTACGTGATTGGGTTTTAGGCTTTAAAAGATCGCTCTATAGCAAAAATGAACAATATGGAAATGGGTATCAAGTGATAATATTTGTACAACCCAGTGGAATTGCTTTTCGGCTCTGGAGGGGGGAAGAAAGAGGGGAAGGAAAGAAAATGAATCATGGAAACATGGAAAAATATTTTAAAATAAATAAATAAACAAATAAATAAATAAATATTTTAAAATAAATTTAAAAAAAAGAGTTAGCCAATCTACTGCCTAAACAAGAACATAAAAAAAGAGCAAACAAATGTTTTTACCATAATCTTCTCCTCGCAAAATTTCAGGAGCAATGTAATTTGGAGTCCCACAGAAAGTGCTGGTTGTGTCTCCTGGCCTTAACCCTTCCTTTAAGAAAAGAGAGAAAAGTGGGGTCAGAGGAACCCTAACTTTTATTTCCAAACCACGTTCATGCCTCATCCAAACAGTACAAGTCCAGCACTGGTCAGATAAGGATTCATCTAAAAGCCAACCACTCCAGACATAGGGGAAGTCATTCCTCTATTCTGTTCAGGCCAGGCCAGTCCACTTGCTGCCCCTCACCGATGACCCTCTGTTTCCCACCTCATGCCTTTGCTCAGGTTGTCTCCACAGAGAAGTATGTTTTCCTCTAAGATTCCCCAGTTTTCTTCAATGCCAAGTTCAAGCACCATCTGCTACTCAAAGTCTTTTCTGATCCCACCCAGCTCTGGGTGCCAGGACTCCCCCCAACTCCCCATGATCTTTTATTTTCAGAGAGATTGTGATTTTAAAAATTAAGAAGCTCTTTAAAACTGGACAGTGATATCTTCATTTTTTCCTTTCTGGTTATTTTGGAAAAAGCAAGTTAGAATACGCTCCCTCTCTGTCAAAGCTGCAAATGTTCTCAAGAGTTTTCTTAATAAAGTAAGTCAATGTTTGTGAGTGCCCTACATATGGCTACATCTTTGGAGAAAGGAGTTCCCAAATGATATATCATTTTCTTCTGATAAAAAGTGTAAATTCCTAGACAGCAGGGCCTGGTTCATTTTTATCTTTAAATCCCAAGTGCCCCACATACAACAATTGCTTTAAAATGCTTGTGCTATCCTTTATTCATACAAAGCTCAAAGGAAATCTCTCGACTACTTTCTGTGTATAAGTTAGTCTACTATCACAAAAACTACCTTCTCAAGAAAATCTGACTTGACTACTTACTTTCCACCCTGATTTCAAACTATGCTAAAAAATTACATCCCACAAACACCCTGTTTTTAAAATTCCTGTCTGAGGCAGCTAGGAGATTAGGCCTGGAGACAGAAGTCCTGGGTCCAAATCTGGTCTCATTCACTTCCTGTAAGACCCTGGGCAAGTCACTTAACTCCCACTGCCTAAACCCTTAATGCTCTTCTGCCTTGGAACCAATACTTAGTATCAATTCTAAAATAGAAGGTAAGGGCTTTTTTTTTTTTTTTTAAATTCCTGCTATATAACAATGCTCCCATTAATTCTACTAGAACTGTCAATATAGATAGATGCTTCCTTGGGTCTACAATATGGATAAAGTAAGTTACCCACTTACTGTCCTGCCACAATCTATTTCAGTTACCCTAGACACTGTCATTTTCTTATGAATTCTTTGAAGAATGACTCCAGGAAGTTTGCCATCAAGCCCTTATGACCTCAACAGAAAGTCTCCACAATGGAAGCACAAACCACCGAGAGAGGCAGACCTCTATTTTGTGCCCGATTTGAGTGAATCAAAATTGTTCAAGAAATGTCTCTGATATAAACTCAAAACCATGTTAGATGAACTCCTCTCAGAGGCCCTCCATCTACCAGCAAAGTCTACACGTGTTAAATTAGCCAGTGGAAACCTGAAGAAAGTAACAGGGAGTATTTCTGGAAGAAAACTGTGAAAGTACTTCACAAAGTGTTTCTGATTTCCAAAAAACCTGTTACAAGAAAAATAAATTCATCCAATGTTACCATTTAGCTAAAGGCTGCTTCTCACCAGCCTCAAAATCTTCAGACGGGTTTTTTTTTTCTAATTTTTGGTTTAGGGTTAGTGGGGGAGATGTGTCATACATTTAATTTTCCTAAAATTTAAGACTGCTAGGCAGTGCTCCTTGCTGTTTGGGCTGATCTCCCCAACATAGTGGTGAGGACCAGGTTAAAAAACCACTAGGTCAGGTTTTCGAATCTAATGGAGTCCCTATTTACAAGGAGGAAGCAAATACAAATTTCTTTTTCTCTGGGTCATCTGGAGGCCACTGAACTTCTTCAGAGCACCAGATAAATGGAAACAAAAAAATCTGACCAAAAGAAAGACATACAGGAACTTTAGTAGGTCCCTTTATTCTTATAATTCTTTTCTTAGAGAGATAAAACTTAAAAACTTTCTGAGAAATGTGCCATATTTAAAACATTTTAAATTCTAACCCTAAAACCCCTTCAAAGAACATTTCCTCCTACAGAGCAAACACAAAACGAGATTTCTACCTGAAGCTGGAACTCTCCATTTCATGCTGCTTGCTTTTTTAAGTCTGTAATAAATGACACGTGTTTCCTTCAAAACTAACCCACTTGTCTCTGCTTCCTTCTAAACATTTTTAAAAATAAGGTATAATGGCTCCTTTTTGGTGTATGTCACACAGACTTTCTAAACAGCACAAAGAGACTCCAAAGGCTTGGCAAGAATCACAACCTGTAAAAGAGAACCTCTGTCCAAAGCCACGGCAGACGGTCTATGGAAAAGGGGCTCAAGGGCAATGTCTTTCCTTTTTCTGCACACAGAAGCCAGACACACACTGTAAAAAGGCTTAAAAAGTCATTTCAGGTCCACGTGATGTCATGGTGTACTGTTGGCACTTAGATAAGCCTGGCTCTGCCCAGGAAGCTCTGTGGCCATGGGCAAAGACCACTGATCAGAGCCCCCTGAACAAGGGTCATGGCTGTCCTCTGTTTTGGCCAAAGAGAGGAGCCCTGCTATATACGGGATCCTCTATTTACTGAAAGAGAAGAGGGTCCCCCTCAATCTCCTCATCTATAGGGGTGTGAATCCCTAAAACTGCACTGGGTGTTCATCCCCTTTGGAAAAGAGCAAGGAGGCCGGGAACCCTCATTACCCTCAGCCAAGCCCTGAATGATGCTCCTAGAGGAGGAAGAACAGCTCAGATGCAGCATTCTGGAAAGCCAGAGGGAAAGCACCCTGTGGTGAGCAGCCTTTCTCCCCGCCTCCATCTGCTGTATGTGGAGGCAGCCCCTTCCCTGCAAGGGAAGCCCTTGTGACTCACCTTACACATGCCGTAGTCCGTGAGCTTAATGTGCCCTTCAGAATCCAGCAACACATTGTCCAGTTTCAAGTCTCGATAGATTATCCCTCTTTCATGAAGGTAATTAAGGGCTAGACTTATTTCTGCAGAATAAAATCTAGAATGAGATAAAAAGGCCACTGGTTTGTTTCAAAAAGAAATGTGATCTAAACCTTAAATTACAGTGCCTAGCAGGTAAACACACATACATGGAATCACCATGCAAACGTTAGTAGCACTCAAATCAGCTAAAATTTTTTCTCCCTCTGGTCAGGAGTCAGAATCCTAAAACAGGCATCCTTCTCCAGGCCCCAGGCCCACCATATGGCTGACTAGGAAACACAGTCTCCATCCCTGACTATTTTAAAATATTGCTTTTTCATTAAAGCCCTGCATTTCACAGAAATCTTTTCATGCCTCAGAATGGAAGACTTAAAACGATCAACCCTTCCCCCAAAAGTCTGTGGTTCACATGGGGCTCTCACAGAACAGGAACGAAAAGCAAACATTTCTGCAATTAAGCGACGTCCTATCAAAAAGCCCTCCTAGGATGCCCAGGAACTCCACAGGCTCCCAGAGCTCTTGGGGAAAGCAGGATATGGCATGTGGCACCCCCCTCCCCCAGCAACATTCGGAAAGGCCCCACTTCAGAGCATGGCCAAAGATAACAGAATTTCTGCATTTTTTAGTCTAATGTATTTTTAATAAGCACAAAAGAAAAGGCGCAGCCATGGCAGCACCGAGCTAGTTGCTGGCTAGTTAGTGGGCACTCAGAGGAGCGCAGGAAGACACTGCTCAGCGGCTACTTCACCACCTGCATGATTATTGTCAGGGAAAAACCACTCCTGAACAGAAGTGCACTCCTAAGGGATTTCCTGGTGCTGTGGTTCATAGAGATGCATGGACCGGTTCGCCAAGGCAAGGAGGCCCGGCGGCACCGGCAGAGGTCATATCTGTACAGGGATGAAGGGCCGTACAGAGCAGCCTCCACAAGTCCTTGGAAAACATACACATCCTGAGAGCAGACCAAAAACAGCAAATCCTTCCTCTAAATCTTACCGAATAGATTATCAGGCTGAAACCCATCTCAACAAATCATTCACTGGGCCCCTTGTCCGCAGCTTCTCACAAAAAGGGCCCTTAATTAGTGGACAGGCCTAAATGGCTGAGCCCTCCCAGGGCCCGTCGTCCAGCGTTCCTGGGGAAATCCAAGCCTAATTAACCCCCCCCCCCCCAGACTAGCAAGCGAGCTGCAAGACAATCTTGGATCAAATAAATTGTTGCAGTTGATTACATTGCCACAAATAGGAGGCTAATTAGTGACTGTCCATTTGAGTTCTACTTTCCTTGTGAAGAAAAAATACAGGAATTGTTGCTGTGAATTGACAAACCAAATTGAGCCGCTAATGGAAGGAAGTGGCTTATTCACGTCAGACAAAGCAGTCCCGGCCTGTCTCAATTTCTGATCCGGCCCTTTGGCCTATTCCCAAAAAAGTTCAATATCTCTCATCTCCCCAACCAATGCTGCTGAAGCTGAGGGTCAAGGAGTCTCCCGATGTTCCTGAACACCAAGGACAGAACTACCCTCCCGGGCTTAAAGTCTGATCCATGCAAAGATCCAGGGAGGCTGACCAGGCTTAATAGGGAAAAAACAATCCAAACATACTATAATTGGGTTTAAAAACAAGGTGACCCTGATGGTGTAGCTGAGAAGGGGCCATCCAGAAGACAAGGGTCGATACCTCCCCCTACACTCCTTTGAACCCCCCCGTGAATGGACATGAAGGATCTTTAATAAACCCCAAAGCCCAACAAGGAGCTTCGGGCCAGCTGGGGGCTCACAAGCACATGCCATACCTGGCGTGCTCTTCGGGGAGCTTCCTCTGGCGCTGCATGTGGAACATGAGGTCCCCACCGTTCACATATTCTATCACGAAGAACAATCTAAAAGAGAAAAGAGCCCGTTGGCTCCCAGCGTGAGCAGGCCTTCATCCTGACACTGTCAATGGCACGATGAAGGCCGGCCTGGAGCACCCTCAGCCTGGCAGTGTGGCCCATGGAGAGAGGAGAGGGCTGGGGGGAGGAGGAAGGAGCGGGCCCACACCCGGGTCTCCGGAGCCCCGTGGGTGCTTTTCTTCCTTTACCCTGGGCCGGGTCTGCTGCTGGGACTTTCTCTCTGGATTATTCCTCTCCTGGCAGCCTCCTCTGTTCACCCACCCCCAGATGTCATGGCGACACTCAAAAGTGTCTCGTCTCCACCCTTACCTGCTTTCTGTCTGGAAGCAAGAGTGCAGGCCAACGAGGAACGGGTGGTTGGACGCCTGCTCAAAGACGTGCTTCTCTGTCTGCACCCAATCGATGTCCTGATAAACACAGGAGAGCAAACAGAGCCCTCAGACTCCCATATCAACATTCTGGAGAATAGCAAGAACTAGCTGGTTCCCAAGGAGTCAGCCGGTCGATTAGCCACAAGAGTGATCCTTGCAGCAAATCGACCCATCACTGATTCACAATCTGCAAAACAGGACACTGTGGTGCACGAGATAAAGCGACAGCCAACGCTGTCCTGAGTGAAGGTCCATCCTGGAAGCGTGGACCTTCAGAGGGGTCCTGAGTGCGGGCCGGAGGCCGGCCCTGATGGACTCCCCCGTGTGAGGGGCATCTGCCTCAGGAAGGGGACTGCTTCCTTCCACCTCTTTTTATGGGCAGGGAAGGGAAAGTACCGCCAGACAAATTCGCCGGGGCACGAGAGGCAGACGGATCGAGGTTTTCTCTGCTGTGACTGAGAAGCCTACGAGGCTCGTGTCTCCCACACAGAGCCCAGGTTCCACTCACCTCGTCATCATTGACCAGCTCCTTCTTCACGACTTTCATGGCGTAAATGCGCTCAGTTTTTTTGAGTCGCACCAACAGAACTTTGGCATAGCTCCCCCTCCCTATGACACGGAGCAAATCGAAATCTTGGAGACCCAGACTAGATGAAGCTTTGCCACTGTCCCTGGTACTCATTGCCTGTCAAGGGAATGATCATGGTTAAAGAATGCAATGGATGGGAATTCCATTTTAAAACACCTATCTAGAATACACCATTGAAGATGGTTTCTCTATATCCCTGATGTTTCTTTGGGGTTCCGAGGGAAACATCAATTTATTGGAAAGCCATTTGTACCAGAAATGGGGAAGAAGCAAAGGGAAACAATACCATCTAGGGCCAAGGTGTCAAACTCAAAGAGAAGCCATCTTAGCAGTCCCTTAGAGACTTAGAAAACCATAAATGGCTATTATCAATGTCATATTTTTTTCTAATTATTTATTTCCCAAATACATTTTAATCTGGTTTATCACTCCCTGCCATTGCCCAGTATTTGACACACATGGTATAGAATCAGGAAAGCTAAATGAAGAGCCTTTCAGTCAGGAAGGGGCAACCAATAGCATCAATCTTTCCTCCCAGCCTATTTTTATAATTTTAAAATCAGGAAATTATTGGTGATGAGAATCTGCTGGAAGGTAGATTCCTGACACACTGAAGAGGTTAAAGAGGGAGTGGGGGAGAGGTAAGAAAACGAGATAAGAAGTGAAATCATTTTCCATTTCTTTTTTTAAAAATGTTAGGAGACTAATAAGCTAGATAAAGGAATAGGTCCTAACAGATTCTTTTATCTCCCAGCAGTGCTTACTACAATACAGCAGTTTTATCACATAATAAATAAATGTTAATTTTAAATGTTTTTTAGAAAAGGCCAAAATTTTTCAAAATTTGAGCCCTTTTCTGGATTTGGTTATTTGTCTTTTCCCCCAGAGAGCAGAAGAATCTAATATCATCTTGATAAGGATGCTAGACAACCATTTAAAGCAAATTGATCAGTTAACATGGAGTGGATAGCTATTTGATGGGGGAGTAGCTGTGACTTTGAAGCCGGTTGCTAGAGAAGCCCTTATGAGGAAAATGCCATTATGTGGTTTGATGTTTGTACATGTCCTTTTCTCTCTTTCTGCTGGGTCATGAGAAGAAAAGGAAGCCATGAAACTGAAAGGAGAGAATGGGAGCTTTTTTATGGGAGCAAAAAACTGGGGAATGCCCATCCATTGAGGAATGTCTAAACAAACTGGAATGTGAAGGATGGAAAGGTAACAGAATTATTATTGTCCTGTGAGAAATGATAATAGGGTGGGTGGGCTTCAGAGAAAGCTGAGAAGACCTGACTTGACTTAAGCAATGCAGAGAGAAGGGAGCAGAATAAAAGGTGCTGAAAGGCAGCAGAGGTTTCATTGAGGCTGTGCCTTAGGGGAATGGCCTGACTTCATGGCCCGCCTGAGGGATCCCTTCCTTCTCCTTGGCAGGGAGGAGGCAAGCTGCAGGGACCTCAGGCCCAAGGCAGGAGGAGTAGTGTGTGCGTGGCCTGTACACTTCTTCATTCTAAGGGAGACTTCTCCTGAGGTGGAATGGGGGGACAGCAGGGTCATAGAGAAATGATAGAAGCACCAATAACTCATTTTGAAATGAGCACAGGTGGCTAAAAGATCATCCTCCTGGAAGGAGATCACAAGCTGATGATGAGTCTTCCAAAAAGGCCTCTAAACACCACTCTCCTCACTGCATGGGTCAGCCCAGGAGAATAAAGCTGAAAAGGCTCTGAGAAGCCACCTACTCCTGTGTCCTCATCTGAAAGAAGCCCAGAGGTGGCAGGATGGGCCCAGGTTTACACAATAGCATGCAGGTGGCTCATGCTCCCTTAGATTAGGCTGTTAAATCAGCAGCCAGTAACAACTGTCAGGTATGATAGGCCATATGACTTTTACCTCCTTTTCTTCTCCAACGTGGTCCAAACTCTCATGACTTGAAGGGTTATATGGAATCACTGAAGGAAAAAAAGACACCAGAAAAATGGGTAAAGAAGGTCACAAGCCATGCGGACATAGAGGACCCATGTGTACAGCTACAAGGGAAGGAAGTCTTCATCTCTACTATCTCTGATGTTCCCCACTTCTACTTGCCTGTGTCCTTTGTGGATAAGGCTTTTTGCCTCTAACACATCTGTGGGAGCGCTCTGCCAAAACCAGAGACGCCAGTATTTTCTTGCCTTGTCATGATGATAATTTCATCCCTGAACAGGGTGGAAAACCAGTGAGCGTAACTTCTATTCTGAGTCAGATTCTCACCAAGGAAGAGCAACTGTTAACGGGGAGGGTAGAAATGATGGGGGCCTTATAGGAAGGAAAGGAGGATCCCATGGACTAAACTTTTATGAGGGGAAGCTAGACCAGGGTGGGTGATGGAATGCCTCAAAATTGAAATCTCCAGATACAAATAAGGAAGAAAGAGGGACACTAAAGACACACAAGGACACAAAAGAAACTCAACCAATTTACTTTTTAAAAGACCTGTGAAGAAGATGGAAGCAAGGGCAAGTAATGGTGGACAAACACAAACCTGTTGTGTGGGCTTGCCAGAATGGCACCAGAAAGGTTCAGAATGAGCTGAGCTAGAGAAAAGCTGAAGACAACACAGTTTGTTTTTAAAGACATTTGGGAGGAGGGAAATGGGGGATGAAAAAGGGGATGGGATCACAGCATGAGAGAAAAAGCAAACCACTCAACTCATAAGGGGGCCAGAGACTTGGCTGCCCTAATATTAGGAAGGAAGTCACCAGGCATAGACATCCCAAAACAATGAAAGAGATGCTCAATGTCCCAGTTCTCAAAAGCAGACAAAACAGGGTCAACAGGATTCAAGTCACTGAAACTGACTGGGATTCCTTGAAAACTCCTAGAGCCTCTAGAAGAGGAAGCAATGACGAGATGAACACCCACAAAAGGAAGCAGCTGTCACAGAGAGCCAGTGAGGTTTCATCAAAAACAGACCATGGCAGACTAACTTCACTTCCTTTTGACAGATGGAGAGATCATTTACCTAGCCTGAGCAGAGCCCCAAATAAGATCCCACATGGTATTCTGCCACGTGGGCGAGACGGAACAGTGGGTGATTCAGAGGGGGTTGGGTGCCAGACCCCACCCAAAAGCAGTCATAAATGGCTCTGGGTCAGATGAGAAGGGAGTGGAGGGGAGGGTTTGGCCTCTGCCCCACTGGCCATCTTTATCAGGGGCTCAGATAGACACAGATGGGGGCTACCAGATGGTCCAATGATGTAAAGTTGAAAGTGACAACTAACATGCTGAATGACAGTCAAAAAAAAAATAGAGATCTTGATTAACTAGAACATTAAGCTGACACTAATGAAATCTGAGAGAGAATTTGGGTTCAGAAGAGATGGGGAAGTGTGTCTAAACAGTTGAAGTGAAAAAATGTAAGGCCAAAAAAAAAAAGACAAACATTTTGGTTTTCCTCTTTTTTTTTTCCTAGCAGAAGGGCAAGGGAGAAGAGAGAAAATAAATGCTGATGGTAAAAAAACTTAATTTAAAAGTAAAATGAGGTTTGAAATAAATTAAGGCTCATGAAGGGGTAGCGAGGGGGGTAAGAGAGAGAGTGCCAGGCCTGGAGTCAGGAAGATTCATCTTCCTTGAGTTCAAATCCAGCCTCAGACACTTACTAGTTGGGTGATCCTGTGAAAGTCACCTAACTCTTTGCCTCCATTTCCTTATCTGTAAATTGAGCTGGAGAAGGAAACGGTAAACCGTTTGGAAATCTTTGCCAAGCAAACCCCAAATGAGGTCAGCAACAACAAAGACTCATAAAGAACCCCAAAGATGGAGCCCAAAGACTGGCCCTGTGGGATACAACTCCCAAGAAAGGGAACGCCATCCTGGGTGGTCCTGAGAGTATCCAGGACTAGGGAGGAGAATCTTGATGCTCTCTGCTCT
Organism: Gracilinanus agilis; assembly: GCF_016433145.1. Taxonomy (NCBI): domain Eukaryota; kingdom Metazoa; phylum Chordata; class Mammalia; order Didelphimorphia; family Didelphidae; genus Gracilinanus; species Gracilinanus agilis. Next base: position 669,977,734 of record NC_058132.1, on the reverse strand, counting down.
TGCTGACCACAATTCGGAGTACTGTGTTCAGTTTGGAAAAGCACAGTGTAGAAAGAACCCTGGAGAACATTCAGGTCCTATCAAGAGGATCACCTGAAGAAAGTATGATGAAGCTGGAGGAAAGGAGATCTCTACAAGGTGGTATGATCACTGCCTTCAACCACAAGAAGGTCTATTATGTGAATAAATGATTAGATGGGTCCAGCTTAGCTCTGGAGTGCAGAACAAGGCACAAAGGGTGGAATTACAAAGAGGTCAATTTAGGTTTCTCATTCTTGAATAATTCTGCTTCAAGAAGTAACAGGGAACCCTTTACTGGCTCCCTTCCCAATCAAAGACTGAGTGTCTTCAGCTTGTGCTAACTGCAAGGAGGCCCTCCTCCTGTAGGGGACAGACAGAAGCTACATCCAAAGTGTACAAGAAAAAATGTCTTTTTTTGCCTCTTCCAAAGCACATGACCTAAGACAAGGTCTCCAGGTCCCTGTTCTTGACATCAGTTCTCTGACTAAAACTGAGAGAGTTGGTCCCTGAGGTTCCACCAGGTTCTAAGATTCTCAGTCTAACAGGAAATCTCGGTTATAAAAACTGATTCAGAGTAAGAAGTTAACCAGACAATTCCCTCCCTCCACCCCTCTTTAGAAAATCTCTCTTTCCCCTGAAAGATTAAGGTACATCTTACCTGTCTCTACATTGTCTGAATGCACAGATGTTTGGTCCATGGGCATCATTGGTTCCTGGATAAAAATTTCAACAAGTCAAGAGACTGATTTCTTTTTGGTATGCCTCCTTCTATTCTGAGAAATGTTTCCTTTCCAGCAGCTATAGAACTTTAAAACTAAAAGTGGTGAGATGACATTACTGCCTGTTCTCCCACCTTCCGAAGGTGCCACTGTGAGAAGCTAGACAACATCCCCAGGATGAGAGAAAGGTCTTCTCATTAGAAAGAGGAGAAAGTGGATAGAATGATCCTTTCTAGCACTTGTAGAAGAAGTCACCATTAAACCTAGATATGTGATAGAGCCATGTCTCGTTGAAGTAGCCTCTCTGTCCTCAAGTCCTCTCTGGGAAGTGGAAATTTTGAATGGTTTTCTCCAAACTAACTACCAATGGACCAAAACTGTTGCTGGATGAAAACTTTAGATCCAAATTTAACTGGTCAGCAGCAAAGAGTAAATGAACATGGATACTTTTCATTAAGCCAGCTCTAATGTAACTAATGATGATGGTGATGATAGCACTTTACACAGATACTTCAACTGACCCTCACAACAACCCTATGATGTAGGAACTAGAACAATTCCCATTTTACCAATAAGAAAACTGAAGCCCAGGGAGGGTAGGTGACCTAGGGTCACTTAAGTGTCTTAGGTAGGACTCAAACTCTGGTCTTCCTCACCCCAAGTCCAGCACTATGCCCCCTTGTTGCCTCGCCTTATTAACAGATTCTTGAGGGGCTGGCTATCAGAGTGGAAACAGTCCTGTATTGAATCAAAAGTCCGGGGTTTGAATCCCAGTTTTTGCTACTTGTGTGACCAGAGGTAAGTCCCTTCAACTCTCTCGGCCTCAATGTGCCCATCTGTAAAACAGGATCACTCAATGATCCCTGAGGCCCTTCTGGTCTCTAATTTGTGATACCAGGATCCAATCTATGGATTGAAAAATATTTGTAGCTCTCATCCAAATGAATTATCCAAACAGAGTCCTCCCTTCCCAAATCTACTCTCACCACCTTGTACCATCAGCCCCTAATTAAGATGCTCCCATTAAAAGAAAAATTGCCTTGAAAACCAAGATTAAAGTAATGGAGAGTAAATCTGGGGAGGCATCACATTTTTAGGACTGATGCTGGGTTTTGCAAGCCTCTAGACAAAGATGTGTTTGACTTCTTAGATACCTCTAGCACACACTCAAAATCCTGAGTGTCTCGACTAAATAATGCCAACACCCAGTATCACTCTCTCCCTTCAAAGACCTATGGCTCTGACAATTTAGAGAAAAAGTTCAGAGCCTTCTCTGCTTGCCCCTACACCTTTGGGACACACAAATACTGACACGGGATCCCCTGCTCCCCCCAGGTCTGGAAGGCTCCCCCTGACCTTCTGCTCTTAGCACCCCTCTCAGCTAGAGCATCACTCCCTCCTCTGGCAGGACCCCTAGGTCCCCTGCTGCTAGTGCCAGGCCTTTTAAAGTGCCCCTTTTCTCCTATATTTCTCTAGATGTGCTGTCACCACTCTTTGGAGGCAGGGATTCTCTTTGCTTTTCCTTCATATGCCCAGGATGCAGTAATGACTTTATAAATGCTGGAGGGTGGATGAATGAAAGGAAGTAAAGAGCAATGTGTAGCATAGGAAACTCACCAGCCCTGATTCCTGATATTAGGACACATAATAGTGATGCCCAGACAAGTTCACTTGGTTCAAGGTCTGCTTTTGGGCCCAGCCTGGCTGGGGGACCCAAAGCCAGCCACCTCAGCCCCTTAAAGAGTCAGGTGACCCTTAGAGATGCCAGTCTGCAATGGTGGAAAGAATCTCCACAGGGGCTTTCAGGCACAGAGATCACGGGTGTGCCTCTCAAAAATTGCAAAAAATCACTTATTATAAAAATTTGTCTGGAAAGTCTAGATTTTCAAATGTAATGGACTTCTGTACTAGCAGCAATGCAATGACCCAGGACCGCTCTGAGGGACTTATGGAAAAGACGCTACCCACATTCAGAGGAAGAACTACAGGAGTGGAAACACAGAAGAAAAGCAACTACTTGAACGCATGGGTTGAGGCGGACATGATTGGGGATGTAGACTCGAAACTACCACATCAATGCAACTATCAACAATTTGGAAATAAGTCTTGATCAATGACACATGTTAAAACCAGTGGAAATGTGCATTGGCTATAGGGGGAGGAGGTTGGGGGGTGAAGGGGAAAGTAGGAGCATGAATCATGTAACCATGTTAAGTTTTCTAAAAAATAAAAATTATTAAATTAAAAAAAAAGAAAGTCTAGATTTTATGAAAAATCAAAATTCTTCTCAGAAACCATTGCTCTAGGCACTCAGACCTAGAGTCAGGAGCACTTTAATGTGTGTCCGAATATATCCATACACAGAGCTCCAGCTGTAGCCTCAGAGTCCCTCAAGACCTAAGCTCAAGGCCCCAGTAGTGCCCCTATAAGCCTGTCCCACATCAACTTAAGGAGTCAGCAGCAACATCTTACTGGGCCGGCCTCAGCCACTTCCCAGCTGTGTGACCCTGGGCAAGTCACTTGACCCCCATTGCCCACCCTTACTACTCTTCCACTTAGGAGCCAATACACAGAAGTTAAGGGTTTAAAAAAAACGAAAAACAAAAAAATAAAAAACAAAAAACAAAAACATAACATCTTACCGGGGGCAGAGAATGCCGCCCACACTCGATGGTGACAAGCTTGTGGCACTTCTTGTGAACAAGTAGCTTGCAGTTGATGCACTTGTAGCCCTGGCGTCCGAGGCCCCATATTCGGTCGGTGCAGATAGCACAGTGAGCTCGCTAAAGACAAGAGAATGACATTTAGACAGATATGGACAGTTCGCTGTTTAAGGTGTTCCTGTAGACATGGGGTGCTGGCCCACAGAATGGAGGGGACTTGTCTCCCCATCTCAGGGTCTCCTTGAGGATCAATACTTCCATGCCATGACTACAAGGAAATAGCCTACTCGTACCTATTATTTTCCCAATGTTATGTAAAGTCAGAGAGAAAATGAAATAAAGTTGTGGCCTTCAATGAGAGTGAAGTAGGCCACCATCCTGGTATTGGTTATACACATTTCAGGCTCTTTTACAGACAGCAAGGAGAGTCAACTCCATTTGAATGTGAAAAGTCCATGGAAAAGGAAAACAGAAGCCCCTGAAGCTCACACAAAGTCCCAGATTAATCAGAAGTCAAAGAAAAGCCCAGCCTTTTCAGCTGACAGCCAAGAGAACATTAAGGCTACTGCCTCTCAACTGGGCATTAACAAAGCACAGCAGGGGGATCAAGGACTTCCCTTCAAAACAAGGGTTCATCACCTCCTCCCACCCCCATTCCCCTTCTTTGGCAGTCTGGCTCAGCCTATAGACCCCTTCTCAGAATGTTCTTAAAAGGCATAATATACAGAGGATTACAAAGGCATCCCAGATGCCCTGGAGCCTTGGGTGTCTGTGGACTCCAGGTTAAGAACCCCTACTTTATAGGAGCACATTTACAGCCCTTACCCTAAATACCTTCAGCACCATTATTTAAGCCAGGCACCCAGGAATGTGTGTGGCATCTAGAAAATTCACGTGGCACCTTCTTGGAAGAGTCCACACACAGTCAACTTTATTTGGGCCCTTTCAGGGCCCTGGGAGTAACCAGAAAGAACCTAAGTGAGCCACTGCTTATTTGGCAAAAGGCCAAGTCTAGTCTTTGTCTGCATCACAGCCCAAGGAAGTGAGAGTAGATAATCAGATGCAGAGTCAGCAAATAAGCCACAGAGGCAGAATTACCCTGTTGAACCGCTTGGCTTGGAAAGTGTGGCCATTGGCACAATAAAGCTTCCTCCATCGGCGTGCGCCTCTGCGGTAGATGGACTCTGAGGAGAGACAAGAACAGAGAGACTTTAGTTGCTGCGAATGGAAGAGCCATTCACTCTACCACAATGTCCAGGCCAAAGACACAAAGCCTAAGGACAGCAGGAAGGGGATAAGTCTCAGCCAATGCTGGGGCCCAGAAGATCTAGACCCCACCAAGGAGCAGTAGCAATCATGGGCAGAGAAGATCATTCCTGGAATACTTACTGTTTCTTTTCACAGACACTGCAGGAAAGATCAAAGCTCTCAAGGACTTCTCTCTCTGTTTTTTTGGCAACGTGAATCGACACAATTACATTTTGTCTCTCTGATGTTACCATTCTGGTATAATTCCATTGTGTTTGCAAATCCTCCTACACTTTAGGAGACTCCAATATTACACACAGCTTTGTCAATCCTGGGACAAGCAAACCAACCCTCCACTCTTAAGAAGTGAGGCAGCATGAAGAAATGATGAGCTCTCCTAAGTTCCAGCCTGCCAAATGACCTAAGGCCTATCTTTAGTCTGTCTGGAGCAAGAAGATAGAGACTGGGACCTGCAAAAAAGAGATGCTGCACTGCATGTAGCAGTCAGTTCCAAGGCTCCCCAGCCCCATTCATAGCATCCTGGATGACTCTCACCATTCCTGCATCTTCAATTTCTTCCTCTAGATCTGCCTACCAACACCTCAGTTTCTCTAATCCTAAAAAAGGGGGAGGGGGGAGGGCAGGGCTTTCTAGACCTTCCACAACATCCCTCTCCCTCCTCTCTGTCCCTCTTGAACTTCTAGAATAGGCTGTTTCTTGTTGCTCATTTACCTCTGCACCTGGACTGTAATCAGGCTTCTCTTCCAGCACAGCCCTCTCAGAAGATGCCCAATAGGCCTAAGCACTGAAAGCAAAATTCCTCCTCCCCAACATTTCCAACCACCAGCCTCTCCATTCAGCCCCTCACTTCTGATCTCGTACCCATCTCTCCTTTGCTGGCTCTCTGGGGCATGTCCCTGAAGGCCCTATCTGGGGCCCCTTGCTCTCCCTCTGGAATGCTCTAGCTTCAACTACCCTTGAAGTAGACCCCCACAACCTGAGCTGCAGAGCCACATCCAAAACCATCCCCTGGGCCTCTCTAACTGAAGGCCTCTATCTTCCCTCAACTTGCTTTTTCTGGCTTCACTGTTTCTCTGGGTGGCATCCCACTAGACCCCTGGTCTCCCATTTTTGTCATTTTGGGGTAATCTTTAGATTTTCCCCCTCTCCCATCTGCCTGGCACATAATAAGTGCTTCATAAATGTGCTTTCTATCTATATAACTGTCTCTCTGCTTGCCTGCTGGTGTCTCTGCCTGCCTCTCCATCTGCCTGCCTGCCTCTCCGTCTGTCCATTTTCATCTTTCTGTCTGTCTCTCTGCCTGTCTGCTTCTCACTCAGGGGCTCTTCACCATTTTTGTGTTTGTCACAGCCCCCTTTTGGCAGCCTAGGGACCCCATTGTCCCCATCATATTTTTAAATCACAGAATAAAAAGAGTATGGCAAAGGAAGCCAAATAGCATGAAACTGCTGTCTCAGTATTACAAACACATGTTCAAGAAGCCCTGCTTCATCTCCTCTAGCTGGTCAGTCACAGGAATGGCCAGGTCCACCTCTGCAGTGTTTCTCACGTCCTCTTCCTTCTTTAGCCCCATTACCACAACCCTGGTCATAGGTCCTTGCTTTCACCTTGAGGAGGAGCCTGGCCACAGCCCTCTAAACCTTCACCACTCAACTCATCTGCTTCTATCCCAGTCAGAATAATTTGAGGTTTATCACGCTGCCCCTCTGCCCAATAAGCTTCTCCATGTCAGAAGTTAAAACACATCTTCTGGGGCACTCAAGTCTTCCCTCCAGTTGATCGGATTTGATCCAGTATCCTGTCTCCTCTTGTGACCTTAAACCTCAAACCACATGATGGTCTGTAACTCCCTGGTACTCTTCTCCTGAGAACTGTGTACTGGGGTTATTGGGAAGAGCCCTCAGTCCTTCACTGCATTTTAAGGTTCTCAAGGCCTAGGAGCTCTGACTTCCCTAAAGTATAACCCCTCCTATACCCCAGTGCTTCCTCCAGGGCCCCACCAACAGCTGATTTTAATGTGTTTTTACAGCCCTATACCTCCCCCCCCCTAAAAAAAACAGCTAATGGACCAATCTGCAACAAAAATCAGCAGACCTCAGTGTATACATCTGCTGAATTCCAGTAAGTGCTCATTCCACCACTTGGCCAGTCCATTCTGGTCAGTGCACCCAGGGCTCTTCTAGTCCTTAGGCGACTTCCATGCAAATGTAATTATTCCCTGGACTTCTATTCATTACTCTTTTCTATGTAAGTCAATGTCTCTCAAGTTTCCAACAAGCCAAAGAATCTAAAACCTCTTAAAAAAACTAAAATTGCTATTCAGATTTGCTCCCTCAAAGACCCATCCCACCATTTTTTCTACCAACCCACAACTGTATCAAAGTCAGTACAGTAAAAAAAAAATGAATCAGTTTCACTTATTCCCATTCTCTTCCCAAATGAACACTTAGTAAAAAGCTAGTGGTTCTGGTCATAGAATCAATCTCTTTATTTCACCAACAAATTGCCTAAGATTCAATGTTATTGTACAACGAGCCTGAAGAGCTTGGCCCACTGTGTTAACGCACAATTTAGCAGAGGGAAAAAACTCTCAGGCCTAATCCAACTAAGAGAAAGTGGACTCTATTCCCCCCCCCTCATATTTTACAGGCTCATATGAAGAGTCTCATATGTGTAGAATCCCCTTAGATGTGGGGAAGATGTGCTAAGAGCTGTCTGAACATGATGAGAAGGGGAGGCTGTTAAAAGCTGAAGAACAGGTGGAAATGTTCTTAATTAGACTGAACACTGTTCCATTAAATCTAAACAAAGTAACTGCAAAATAACTAAGGTTCCCCAGTTTTGTTCTGACAAAGGTTGTTATAATAAAAACATTTTACACAAAAATAGGTTATAAAATCACATCAACTCACTGTCTTCTCCTGGGCATGGCATTCCAGGCCGTTCTGGTACACATGGAAATACTGTAAGAAAACCGCAAAAACAGCAAAAATTAAGACAAAACTGGCATTTATGAAAACATAAAATTTAGTCATGTTCAGTTCCGGGTTAAGATGGCGGCAGAGTAAGAAGCAGCTCTTAACCTCTCCTGAACAAAACACACAAAACTCCTCAAGGGGACATAAAAACAAGTCCAGACGAACGGAGGAACCCCCACAACAGGGCACAGCGTGGAAGGTACGTAGAATCAAGGCATTTCCATGCTATAAAAGGGTGAAACAGCCCTCACAAAATCGCGGGCTGAGTAACCACCCCACCTCCACCCCCTCCACACACAACACCTGTAGCTCCGAAGCCAGCTAAAAAGAAATAGAGCAAGTTTGGGGCACCCATCGAGTCGTTGGCAGCTCCGGGGCCTGTTCCTGAGAGCAGCAAGACTTAGGACCCCATTAAGCCAAAGAACGCAGGCGAAATCTGAGCGTGGGAGCAGGACGCAGGGCGCACAGCGCAGGCTGAGCAGAACGCAGGCACTGCGGAGGCGTGGGTGGAGGCAGACACAGCCAGGAACTAAAGCCTAAGTGGGGAACCAGTGTGGACGGGTATACGACTGTGGAAGCAGCGCCCTGAGACTTGTAAAGAAACCTCCGGCAGAAGATCAAGCAAGGGGGCCCACCACGGGGCTTGACCTTGGAAAAAACCAGAAATCAGACCTCAGGAGCCAATCTATTCAGGAGAATAGATCGCGGTCAGACACTGAGCGCGAGGATAAACCTGAGAAGCTGCTGGGCTAACGATGGCTACTCAGCCTTAGGAAGTTCAGAAGAGAAAGAATAACAACAAGAAAAAGAAGTCTTTAACACTCGACAGCTTTTACACAGAGAAAATCCAGACAACCGAGCAAACAGAGGAGGAGAACAAACAAGCATCCGGACCCTCCTCAAATAAGGAAAACTCCTCACAAGCTATGGAAGAGTTCAAAACTGAGATTTTGAAGAAAATGGAAGAGATCTGGCAAGAAAATAACTATTTAAAAGGTAGAATCATGCAATTGGAAAGTGAGGCTCAGAAACCAAACGAACTGATAAGCAAATTGAACTCCAGAAATGACCAGATTGAAAAGGAATACCAGAAGATTATGGCCGAAAACCAGAAGATTATGGCCGAAAACCAGAAGATTATGGCCGAAAACCGAAAGATTATAGCCGAAAATCAATCCCTAAAGGCTAGAATTGAGCAAGTAGAAACTAATGATCTCTCAAGACAACAAGAACAAATAAAACAAAGCCAAAAGACTGAAAAAATAGAAGGAAACATGAAATATCTTAATGAGAGAGTGACAGACCAAGAAAACCAGTCTAGAAGAGACAATTTGAGAATAATCGGTCTTCCAGAAAAACCAGAAATTAATAGAAACCTGGACTCCATACTAACAGAAATAATTCAGCAAAATTGCCCTGAAGTCCTACAAGAGGGCAATATAGACATTGAAAGGATCCATAGAACACCCACTACATTCGATCAAGAAAGGAAAACACCAAGAAATATCATTGCAAAATTCAAGAGTTTCCAAGCAAAAGAAAAAATCTTACAAGAAGCCAGAAAGAAACAATTCAAATATCAAGGAGCACCAATCAGGATCACACAGGATCTGGCAGCCTCCACGCTAAAAGACCGCAAGGTGTGGAATACAATATTCAGAAAGGCAAGAGAGCTGGGCCTGCAACCACGGATCAACTACCCATCAAAACTGACTATATATTTCCAGGGGAAAGTATGGGCATTCAACAAAATTGAAGAATTCCAGGTATTTGCACAGAAAAGAGCAGGGCTAAATGGAAAGTTTGATATCCAACCACAAAAATCGAGAGAAACCTGAAAAGGTAAATAAGATACAGAGGGGAAAGAAAGAAAACTTATAATTTTTAAATTTGCCTTTTTAAGGGCCTCAGTGAGATCTAATTATCTGTATTCCTATGTAGAGAAATGTTATGTTTAATTCTCTGTAGTGAACTCTATTCACTATTATAATATTCACTATTATAGTAATCAGAAGAATAATTAGGGTGAGGGTGGAACACTAAATAATCTAAGATGGCATGGGGGATGGGAAAGAGGGGGTGAATAGCAGGGGACACCAAGAGAAACTTGAGTGAATAAGAAAATGAATATTCTATTATACACAAAGAAGGCATGGGAGGGAGAGGGGACAAATACTATTAGAAGAAGGAGAGGAAGAGAGCATAAAGAGGTAATAATCAAACCTTACTCTCAGTGTAATCAACCCGGAGAGGGAAGGGTAGCTATACTATCCATTGGGAAATAACACTCTTATCTAACCCTTCTGAGAAAGTTAGAAGGGATAAACCAAGGGGAGCAGGGGAGTGGGGAGAACAAAAAAAGGGAGGGGAGAAGGGGGAGGGAATTCATAAGGCCTTTAAAAACAAAAAGAGTGGGGGGAAATAAGGGAGGGGGTAGAAAGGGAAGTCAATCAAGGGAGGGGATAAGGGATAGGGTCTTAATAGCAAACCACTGGTTTTAAAGGAAATAGCTTAAGGAGAAGGGGTAGGATTGGGGGAGGATTTGAAAAAGTCAGCAAATGCACAACTGATGATTATAACTCTGAATGTGAATGGGATGAACTCGCTCATAAAACGGAAGCAAATAGCAGAGTGGATTAGAAACCAAAATCCCACCATATGTTGTCTACAAGAAACACATATGAGGCGGGTGGACATACACAAGTTTAAGGTTCAGGGTTTGAGCAAAATCTTTTGGGCATCAAATGAGAAAAAGAAGGCAGGAGTGGCTATTATGATTTCTGACAAAGCCAAAGTAAAAATAGATATGATTAAAAAAGACAGGGAAGGTCATTACATCCTGATTAAAGGCAGTATAAACAATGAGGAAATAACACTGCTCAATATGTATGCACCAAGTGGCATAGCATCCAAATTCATAAACTGGCAGAGCTCAAGAAGGAAATAGATAGTAAAACCATACTAGTGGGAGATCTAAATATCCCTCTGTCAGATCTAGATAAATCAAACCGAAAAATAAATAAGAAAGAGGTAAGAGAGGTGAATGAAGTCCTAGAAAAATTAGATCTAATTGATATGTGGAGAAAAATAAATAGGGACAAAAAGGAATACACCTTCTTCTCAGGTGCACATGGCACATTCACAAAGATTGACCATGTTATAGGGCATAGAATCATTGCAAACAAATGCAAAAGAGCAGAAATAATAAATGTAACCTTCTCAGATCATAATGCAATAAAAATAATAATTAGTGAGGGCACTTGGACAGGAAAATCAAAAACTAATTGGAAATTAAATAATATGATTCTTCAAAACCAATTTGTCAAAGAAGGAATCATAGAAACAATCAACAATTTCATTGAAGAAAATGACAATGACGAGACATCCTACCAAACTATGTGGGATGCGGCCAAGGCAGTACTCGGGGAAATTTATATCCTTGAGTGCATATATTAACAAATTAAAGAGGGCAGAGATCAATGAATTGGGCATGCAACTCAAAAAATTAGAAAGTGAGCAAATTAAAAATCCCCAGATGAAAACTAAATTAGAAATACTAAAAACCAAGGGAGAAATTAATAAAATCGAAAGTAAAAGAACTATTGAATTAATAAATAAGACTAGAAGCTGGTACTTTGAAAAAACAGATAAAATAGACAAAGTACTGGTCAATCTAATAAAAAAAAGGAAAGAAGAAAACCAAATTGATAGTATCAAAGATGAAAAGGGAGACCTCACCTCTAATGAAGGGGAAATTAAGGCAATCATTAAAAACTATTTTGCCCAATTATATGGCAATAAATATAACAAT
>NC_058132.1:669932842-669961519 GCF_016433145.1 Gracilinanus agilis | reverse complement strand
ATGCTACCCACATTCAGAGGAAGGACTGCAGGAGAGGAAACATATAAGAAAAACAACTGCTTGAACGCATGGGTCGGGGTGGACATGATTGAGGGTGTAGACTCGAAATTACCACACCAATGCAACTACCAACAACTTGGATATTGGTCTTGTTCAAGGACACATGACAAAACTAGTGGAAACGCGCATCGGCCAAGGGTGGGTGGGGGTGCGGGGGTTGAAGGGGAAAGGTGGAGCATGAATCATGTAACCATGTTAAAAATGAATATTAATAAATGTTAAAAAAAAAAAAAGAAGTGAAACTTGAAAAAAAAAACAATGTAGTCAAAATCAGAAGGGAAACAACAAATTGGGAAAAAATCTTTATAACGAAAAACTCTGACAGGGGTCTAATCACTCAAATATACAAGGAGTTAAAGCAATTGTATAAAACATCAAGCCATTCCCCAATTGATAAATGGGCAAGAGACATGAATAGGCAATTTTCAGGTAAAGAAATCAAAAGTATCAACAAGCACATGAGAAAGTGTTCCAAATCTCTAATAATTAGAGAAATGCAAATCAAAACAACTCTGAGGTATCACCTCACACCTAGCAGATTGGCTAAAATGAAAGAAGGGGAGAGTAATGAATGTTGGAGGGGATGTGGCAAAGTTGGGACATTGGTGCATTGCTGGTGGAGTTGTGAACTGATCCAGCCATTCTGGCTGGCAATTTGGAATCACGCTCAAGGGGCTATAAGAGAATGCCTGCCCTTTGACCCAGCCATACCATTGTTGGGTTTGTACCCCAAAGAGATCATAGATAAACAGACTTGTACGAAAATATTCATAGCTGCGCTTTTTGTGGTGGCAACAAATTGGAAAAGGAGGGGATGTCCTTCAATTGGGGAATGGCTGAACAAACTGTGGTATATGCGGGTGATGGAATACTATTGTGCTAAAAGGAATAATAAACTGGAGAAGTTCCAGGCGAACTGGAGAGACCTCCGGGAACTGATGCAGAGCGAAAGGAGCAGAGCCAGAAGAACTCTATACACAGAGACTGATATACTGTGGTAAAATTGAATGTAATGGACTTCTGTTCCAGCAGCAATACAATGACCCAGGACAATTCTGAGGGATTTATGGTAAAGAAAGCTACCCACATTGAGAGGAAGGACTGCAGGAGAGGAAACATATAAGAAAAACAACTGCTTGAACGCATGGGTCGGGGTGGACATGATTGAGGGTGTAGACTCGAAATTACCACACCAATGCAACTACCAACAACTTGGATATTGGTCTTGTTCAAGGACACATGACAAAACTAGTGGAAACGCGCATCGGCCAAGGGTGGGTGGGGGTGCGGGGGTTGAAGGGGAAAGGTGGAGCATGAATCATGTAACCATGTTAAAAATGAATATTAATAAATGTTAAAAAAAATTTAATCATGTTCATGTCATAAGAACATCAGTGTCCATCAGTATCATACCTCTCACACAAGGTGCTTTTCCAACACATTCAATGAAAACTGTGATATAAATGGACTGATGCCCATGATGACATACAAAAACAAAACAAATAGATAAATTCAGGGTCTACACTATCACTAATTTACTGCATGCTTTTAGGGAAATCACTTGCCTCGTCTTCCTTATCTATCTGGTCAGATTGGGGCTTGTGATGCCATCAGTGGAGGGAGCTTTCTTTCTAATTCTCACATTCTCTCTTCACTAGATCACTCTGCCTCCCTCTTGGTTCTTATTGGTTTGCCTTTTTTTTTTTTTTAATTCTATACCAAGGTATGATAAATTCATTACAAGGAAGAATTTAATTCAAATAGTGAAGAGCTCTACAAAGTCAAAGCCTTTCAAAAGAAGTGTCCCAAGTACAGAGGCTGCATGCATTCCCACGGTTAACATGCCCACTGGAAGCATCATATTAATATCAAAAAAACAGAAAAGCACAGAGTCTGGGGATTTATGAAGAGAGACTACCAAGAAGCTAACTAAAAAACTTCGTTTGGTCAAGAGGTCCCTCAAAAAGTGGAGGTCCGGTTCTGCCAAGAAGTGACATATAGTCTAACTGCTATGAAAACAGGGGTGCCTATCGTCTGCCATGTAAAAAAAGACTGCTCCCTACCAATCTAAAGTACTTAGCTAAGATACTTTAATCTGGGAACAAGAATGATACTAATGATCCTATCTGCAAAAATGTGAACGGGTGCTCTGCTGGGGGGCCTAGGGGGTGTAATGTAACAGTACATCCTGAAGGTGAAGAAAAATGGAGCAATCAATGTCCCTGTAGACTGGATTAATGGGCTTCTCAAATCCAGGAAAAGATCTACATTGGATTGCAAGAATAAGGCATTTCACAGTCTTGGTCTCAAAGCTGGGAGAGGAATTCTGGGGACTGTGACAGTGTACTGGCATGATATCAGTTTCTTTCAAATGGGTTTCATCATTTGTCATTAAAATTGTGATTCAACAAAAAGGAAAAAGCAAGGCGGACAGGCTCAGGGAATGAACACAAAAAGGAGAGGAAGGCTTTCAACAGGAGGAAAGGGTTTGCCATCTTCCTCTCTAAGCTCTGGCATGGGCTGTGTGTCACCCCTCTTGGATCCACTTCGTCATCCCAGCTGGCTCCTGAGCACTAAGCAGCCATGTCCAGCTGCTTCATACACACACACTGGTTTATTATATGATCTGCTGAGGGTGATTCTCATGACAATCTGCAGGACCCATTAAATGCTGGGGCTCACAAGATCCTCAGTGCCATCTAAATAAGGCAGCCCTGGCAGGTGGCCCTTCCAACTGGGAAGGCAGAAAGGGCAGCACCACCTGTCAGACGAGAGGACGAGGAGATTTGAGCAGATTTAGGCCGTCGCTCCACAGGCACCGCGCTGCCCTTGGCACTGAGACAGGAAGGCCACAACCCAAGCAGTCTCCCTTGTCTGTGGGGAGCTAATACATGCACTGGTAAGCAGACCCAAGACAAATACAAACTGTATAAGCAGGGAGGCACAGGGAAGGGGCCCCCCAGGTGATCAAGAAAGGTCTCTGCATCCAGGGCAGCTCGGAAGGGTATTAGCAGAGACTCCCAGTCCAGGGGTAGTACCCGTCCAAGGCAGAGACGGCCACACGACTTTCTGAGTGAGGAGCAGCAGGAAGGTTCAGTGGGAAGACTGCGGAGCGCAAGAATGGCCATAATACATCTAAGCTAGGAAAGCAGGCTGAAGCCAGGCTGGGCAGCCTTCCCAGGCCCAGAGTCTACCCTGGGCCTCGAGGGTGACAATGAGCTAAGGACTTGGGACAGGCCTGAGGCCACCCTGGCCATGCGCCGGCTCTGACAGCTGTGTGGATAATGGCCCAGACAGGAGACAGAAGCTCTAAGGACCTGCCTGAGTGGGCAGTGGAGGGAGGGCAAGAGATGTAAATGGGAACTGCCTTGTGGTCACATACTCAGATGACCAGGAAGATGGCAGAGCCCTGGCATGAGGCACTAACTTTATGAAGCCCCCAGGACATCAAGTTCAGCTTGGAATGTGGGCCTGGCACTCAGTAGACACAGATCCAGAGTCATTTGCAGAGAGATAATCCCATGGCAGCAATGAAGTCACCAAGACAGAAAGCATAGAGTGGCAGGCTGGGCACAGCCATGGCACAAGCCCACAGTCAGGGGGCATCCATGGTTCAGCTGATGACCCCATCAAGGAGACCAAGGAGTAGCAGGATGGGTCAGAGAGCCAAAGGAACAGTCCAGAGGATGAGAACAAGAAAAGGTGATTGGTAGAAGGACCAAATGGCAGAGCAGAGGCTGCTCCTGAGAAGTATAAGGAGGAGGAAAGAAAGCCTCCCTTAACTGTGGTGAGATTAGCTAACAACTGGGCAGTGACCAGACAACATGGATAAACAGAGACAGGAGGGAAAACCGATCATCTGCCACTGTGATCATGACCCCTTCTACTTTACCATGAATTAAGAGCTCTGAATCTTTGTTGAGTTCGTAGAGCCGAAAGGCCTCCTCTAACTCCAGCTGAGATGAAACAGTGCATGGGTCTCCTAAAAGAAAAAAACATAAAGCAAAGGTTAATTGGGAAAAATCTGCAATGCTATGGGAAATAAGGAATTTCCTTCACTGAGAAACTCTCAAAGAAAAATGGCTTTTAATCTCTGAATATACATAAAACTATTATTGACATGTGGACAACTCTCCAGAGATGCCTCATTTAAAGGATTCTCTTTGTCTGAAACAAGTCAGACAATTAAAAAAGCCTGCTGATTTCTATTTCTCCACCATATCTCATAGGATATACAAACACAAGGCTACATGTACGAATTAAAAAACCCCATCGACTTCTATTTTTCAAATGTCTCATAAGTTATACAAACACAAGATCATATATAAGAATTTGAAAACACCATTGATTTCTATTTCTCTACACTGTCTCACAGTATCAAAAAACACAAGACTCTAATATGAATTAAAAAACCCTGTTGATTTCTAATTCTCCTTAGGATACATGAACACAAGATTGTATATGTGTGTGTGATTTTTTTTTAAATACCATAAAACATTCTGAGTTTTTTTCACTTGTATTTGAGGTTTCTGTCTAGCATGGCAAGTAAGTAAATACCATCAACACAAAAGATATCAAATGATCTTGTTGTATGACTAACAGGTATACCACAAACAAGTGCTCTACTCTTTTATCTATTTTTCAGTTGATGTAAGTAGGTGGGCTGCCATTTCCATAGGACTCTCTAGGGAATGTTTTCTTATAATTGCATGACCTATTAGTTTTGCCATATTTGGGCAAGTCACTTCTCCTCACTGGTCTCAGTTTCTTTTCTTTTTTTGTTATCAACTTTATTCCTGTCATCACCAAATTCAAGAACCAAATTTGGTTATAACTTTCCACAGAAAAGGAAAAAAACAAAACTATAGCTAAAATGATCATTAAAAAGTGGTCATTACCTATTTATATATTGGTACCATATGCCTCAGAACCTAGAGCTCATATGGTATTTACTCTTTTTATTTGAAATTTTTAATTTAATTAATTGATTTAGAATATTTTTCCATGGTTACATGATTCATGTTCTTTCCCTTCCCTCCTCCCACCCCCCTCCTGTAGCCAAAGAGCAGTTCCACTGGGTTTTACATGTGTCATTGATCAAGTGGGTCTCAGTTTCTTCATCTGTAAAGGGAGGCAGTTAGATTAGATGCTTCTGAGGCCTCTCCCAGGCCTACATCAACAATCCCATGATCCCTCTATCTAGATCAGAGACTCTTAATCTAGGATCCTGTGCCCATTTTATTAATATCTTGATGACTGTATCTATTAAATTTTGCCACCCTTCCGAGAAGGGATCGATCCGCTTCTGCCCAAGGGGTCCATGAACATGCTTGAGGACCCCTCTGGGCTGGGCAAGGGCTTTCACTGATGAAATGGCCTTCACCAGCTGATGACACAAAGGCAACACCAACAGGCACACATCAACTTCCTATGAGAATGATTTAGTTAAAAGCAGTATTGTAAAGACCAACCCCTTTGAATGGCTTAAGAACCTTGATTTTGATAAAACTTCTCTAGCTGCTGGGATCTCTTCCCTGAAATTACCATGCATTAATTGGATCTTCAATTATTCTGCGTATACTTGTATGTGTACATTTTACTTCCTGCTATACAAAGCAAGCTGGTGGGGAGAGGGATTATTTCATTTCTGTTTTTAGATTCCTAAAGCCTAGCAAAGTGTTAGTAAGTCAACCAACAAGAAGCCTTTATTAACCCCCTCATTGCAGACACTGCTAAGCCTACAGCATACAGAGAAAAGGCAAAGACCAGTCCCACTGGAGAGGAGACAGGATAAACTCTGGCTGGGAGTACCAGGCCTCTGCAATAGTCCAAACTATCATTAAGAGTTTGCAGTATGGTGGTGGCACCATCAGAGGAGGGCAAGGGAGATTCTGCTCCCCAGCCCCCCACCATTGGCAGCTGATTGAATCCTGGAGGGGTGGCGACCCCCAATAGTAACATGTGGAGTTTCAGGTATCTATGGGGCTATGTGCCATGAGGACACACTGGTAGAGACCTGGTAAGCAGATCTGAGAATCATGAGCACTAGGAAGAAAAGGCAATCCATGAGAGACAGGGGTCACCAAGCAAAAAAAGGGAGAAGGGGCTCAGGACAAGCCCTGGGGGACCCCAAGCACAGCAGGCAAGGCCTGAATGAAAAGTCAAACAGCAGAAACAGAGGAGCAGTCAAAGAGGAATTGGGGTGAGCAGTGCCCTGAAAAACCAGAGAGGACAGAGATGGCAGATGCTTAACAAATGCTCATCTTGGGGAACACGGAAATCTCTCCTATCTCCGTCCGACAAAGGTCAGCCTCATCCAGGCCACAGACGAGGGAAAGAGTCAAGGTCTGTTGTCCAGGACCTTCCACTCTATTGTTAATGCACTGTCCTCGAGGTCCAACTGGGAGAATGGGCCCTCTCCTGAAGACACCTCCTTCCTGGGCTCCTTCTCCAGGGTTGGACTTGCCTGTTATCACAGCAACTCTGGATCTCTGCTTCCATCGGCTCATGTCCCCATACACGTGGCTCAGTCTTGGTCTCCTTTGCCTCAGCCCAAGCCAAGATCCTTGGGCCCATCAGAAGAGGTTCTTTCCTAGCTTGGGTTCCTGAAGCTCACATGTGCCAAGCCGCCCCTCTGCAGGGACAGCCTGGAAAGCCTAGGGCTAATGTTGCCTCCCCCCATTCATGGTCTCTTGGGGACTTTCTCCTCCCACCACCCTCCAGTCTGAGTGAAAGTCCCGCCTTCTGCTGCAAGCCCCATCCCAGCACCACCTGATTTGCACTATCGACCCTCCATCAGACAAGACTGGCATTTGCCCTCGGGCTCTGTCCAGCGGCTGGTTTGGAGATATACCCCAATGAGGAACCACTCTAAACAGCCCAGATGGGCCCCTGCACAAGGCCACAGTCAGCTCCTCTCTGCCAGTTCTTTATGCTGCCTTCGGAGGGTGGTCCTATATCAGATAATCCTCTCTGCAGCTTTCCCAGATTACGGTGAAGCTGCTGTTTAGTCTGAGCCCCTCATCCTACCTATGCTTGTCTCCCTTGGGGTCTTAGCCTGAGAATTCACTGGAACATAGACGCCTGGGTCTGGAGCCAAAGATCATGAGTTTAAACCCTGAATCCAACATGGGCTCCCTCAGTGGCTTTGGGTGACCTGCTCTGTCCATCTTGGTTTCTCTACCTGGAAAATCGGGGGGGGGGGGGGGGGGTGATGAGCTGGCCTCTTGGGCCACTTCTAAGTCTAGGATACTATGATCTTCTCAGCAATTATCAAAATAATAAATAAAACACCTCTTCCTAAATTCTACCAGATGAGCTCCTTAATGAATGGATAAGTACATTTGGTTTCCAGTTAACATGTTTTTTCAAGTCAAAGGAACAGGAAAGCACATAGAAGCCATCCAGTCCCAAGATATAAATTCTGAATAAGGAAGGCCAGGGGGGAAAAGTACCACCTGATTTCCCTTTCTTTTTTATAGTCCATATGGGGCATAGAAGTATAAATTATATTTGTGAGTTTGGGAATTCTTTAAGAACTCAGTTATGATGGGATTCCATTCACATGTCACACAAAACCAAAAGCAATGGGAAAAACCTCTGGATAAGATTTGTCCACACATCTGGAAGACAGCAAATCCTCTAACAACTGATGGAAGTATTCAGGGAGGAGGAAGCATCTGAAGACAGCCCATAGCACAAAATGTCCCCTCAAAGCACTGGATGTGCGCCATTGTACTGGGACTTAGTCTTGCCTCACCATGGAACTCTTCAAACATCAAAACTGGTCTCGTATTTCTTTAAGCCCTCGTCTTAGATACCTCCTTTATCCTTAACACATTCATTCCATCTGGTATCATACTGATTTGTATCCGTGCCTCATTTATCTATTAAAACCCTTGCCTTACATCTTGAAACTGATACTGTGTGTTGGTTCCAAGGCAGAAGAGCAAAAAAGGTTAGGCAGTAGGGGGTTAAGTGACTTGTCCAGGGTCACATAGCTAGGAAGTGTCTGAGGCCAGATTTGAACTCAGGACCTCACATATTTCCAGGTCTGGATCTCTAGCCACTGAATCACTTCACTGTACCCACCACTCCCCAATATCCATGCCTTTTTTTCTCTTTCTATATAGGAAGCTCCTAGAGCACTGGTATTTCTTTTTCATCTACATAGCCTAAGCCTCAGTTCTGCATTTAACAGGCACTGACTTGTTTATAGTTATCTGGTTATATGGTTCAATTCAATAAACATATTTGAGTTGAATTATGAGGGAGGGAAGAAAGAAACAAGCATTTATGTAGTACCTACTCTGTGCACAGTCACTGCTTTAAATAATAACCATGTGTTAAGGAAAAAATATTTTTTAAGCCAGATACTCCATGACCTTAGGTTGCAGTAAGGCGCACCATGTAGTGCCTAGAACATAGTTGGTATGGTAGCAGTACCACTACTCTCTGCCTCTGTCAATCCACCTCTGGGACACCACTGTCAATTCTGGAACTATATTTTAAGGACACAAATAATAAGAAACTGGAGGGGAAGTATGGTCCTGGAGCTGGGGGGAGTCATCAAGATCATGGAAGCAGAAACATTTAGGATGGGAAAAAGAACCAGAGAGGGGGGTGGCAATTGTTTTTTAAGTCCCCAACAGGAAGGGATTAGGCAAGAAGGCAGAACCAGAAACAGTAGGAGGGAAGCTACAGGGAGGCTTTAGTAAAGGTTCCACTGGCCATGGGAGGTCTTCCAGGAAAAGGCTAGATGACCACTTGATGGCAATGTTGCAGAGAGGATCCCAGGCCAGTCCTTGCTTCTCTTGACCCTAAGAAACAGCAAGTCCTTTTTCTTACAGAGAATGAGGCAGCTAAAGTTAAGCAGATTTTTCCTACTGTTGTACATACATAACCAGATTCCATTTCTGTCCTAAAATATTCATACCACCTCAAGTTAAAACTTCTTCCCACACAGTATCCAAAGTACAAGCTATAGTTAGAAACTGAAAAACATTTAAAAGAGTGACAGAACATCTGAAAGTTTGAGAAAATGTTCAAATATTCTTCCGCTTAAGGAAAAATGAAATTGAACAAATCAGAGAACACAAAAGCCTTAGTGACTGGCTGGTCTGATGTTCTCATTTTAGAGATATAGGAACCAAAAAGCAAAAAAAGAGAGGATTAAATTAAATACTCGTAATGTCCCCTTTCCTGAGGACTTATGTCCTTCCATGGTAACAGGACAGCAGGAGAAAGGTGTCTGTGCATTCCCTGCTCTAGCTCCATGTGTGGTCTCTGGCCTCTTCCTGGATCTCCTTTACGATTCTGGGGAACAAGTATTCACTGGCCACAATCTGGAGCCTCCTTCTGGACACTGCACTTCTCTCTGTTGGCCTCTGGATCCCCATAACTGCTTCTTTAGAGCATGTGGTGATCCACACAAGGGCATCGGACTAGGCTGGTTGTTTTTTTGTTTTTGTTTTGTTTTGTTTTGGGGGGGGGCAGGCTGGAACCCTTCAAAGGGCGTCCTGATTTACCAGAGCCACTTGCCCAAGAGAGAGAAGGAGATGAGGCAGCTGGGTAGCTCAGTGGATTGAGAGCCAGATCTAGAGACAGGAGGTCCTAGGTTCAAATCTGGCCTTAAGACAATTCCCAGCTGTGTGACCCTGGGCAAGAAACTTAACCCCCATTGCCTAGCAGTGATGGGCAACCTTTTGAGCTTGGTGTGTCAAAATTCGCCAAAAAAACAAGAATAACTCAGGTGGTATGTCATGTTGAGAAAAAAAACATAATTTTGTGATATTTATAGTTTAAATAACAAAAATGTATAATTGTAGTATATAACTATTTAATAAACCAAAATAGATAAATTAATATAGGTAGAATTGTTATCTATAGTGCACAGAGTGTCTACATTACACTACAGCAAGTGTTTCATCCTCAGCAGGCGACCCCATACTTCTCTGTATGCAGCCGTGTGTCATTGAAAATGGCTACTGACATGCGTGTCACAGGTTTGCCATCACTGGCCTAGCCCTTACCACTCTTCTGCCTTGGAACCAATACACAGTATTGAGTCCAAGATGGAAGGTGAAGGTTTTTAAAAAAAGAGAGAGAGGAGAGCTCTCAGAGCAGTACTAACTCATTCTCTTTTCTAAAAATTATTTCTGATTTGAATGTAATACCCATCAAAGAAAAAGGAAGGCCCATGAAGCTAGATCTCTATTACGCACAGCTGGTCTTCTTCACAGATGTTCTCTCCGTGACTTTTTTTAGTAAGAAGCCAAACAATTGTTTTCCTTAACAGTTCCCTTTCAAAATCTCAGAGCTGGAGGGAATCTCGGGATTCTCTCTACCTCCTTCACTTATTCCAAAAATGGGTCCTTCAATGCTTTCAAAATCATGTTGCCTCCTGCCTGGATTTCTCCTGGGGATTTTTCTGACTTTTTTAGCACCCTTTCCTATTTCCTCAGAAGGCACCCTGGGAACCGAGTCCCCAGGTGAGGGATGTATTCTCTTTAATAAGCAGATATGACAGGCCATTCTCATTTTTTGATTACTTTCAAGCCTCTGTCCAGTTTCACTTTTGAATGCTCTTGGGATGGCATGACCTAACTGGACCTTATGCCAAGTGTTCCATGGACCTTCTTTCCCCTCTACCAATCAATATTTTGTAAGGTGGTATCATTCAGAATCTTCCACCATCTTCCTCTGCAATTATTTTAAAACATGTGATATTTTAAACTTACGTTGCCCTTGACTGTCTACCTGCTTGCGATATCTGCTGGTTGAGCTGATTTCTGGGCTCTATATTGCTTGACAAAGGCTATACTTTGGAGAAAATGACGACAATCCATGTCAGTGTCTTTTCCGACACACATTTTTCAGTATCCAAAGCTTCTTTTGCCTAGGTCAGGCTGAAGTTACTACACCTGAATGTTGTGTTTTCTTCTCATTCCTTCTAACCATGCTGATTTTGCCGTCTGCTATAATGGATGAATGGCTCAACTGCACAAAGAGCAAATTCAGAAACTGCTCCCATTTTAGCACCCAACTTGAGGCATTATTCACCTCCATTTTTGTGATGTTGATGGCTCACTATGTCCAGAGCCTTCTGTTTTTCTTCTTGGGGAAAGTGTTCAGGAAAACTAAAAACAAGTTTCCTGAAACTTCTTTTATTTCTGAATCTCAAGCTGTGTTCCAAAAGGCTCCTCCTTCCAAACAGTAGCTACTCAGCTCTAAGCCATTGGATGAATGGGCCCAGGACCATTCACTCCTCTTGTGTGCCACCACAGGAGAGAATGAGGTGGCTCATAGAGCTAAATAGTACCTGGATTCTTCGGTACTACATCAGTGATTTGCTTATTTTATTTCATTTTTAAAACCCTTTCCTTCCATCTTAGAATCCATTCAAAACACTAGTTCTAAGGCAGAAAAACAGCAAGGGCTAGGCAATTGGGGTTAAGTGACTTGCCCAGGGTCACATAGCTAGTCAGAGTCTTTGACCATATCTGAACCCAGGACCCCAGCCTCCATGCCTGGTTCTCCATCTACTGAGCCACCCAGCAGCCCAGTTTGCTTGTTACCCCAAGTTGGTCATCAGCAGCAATTTTATTCCTAGGAATGTACACTGGCCTGATATCCCCCCTAACCCTTCCCTTGCTCTGAACTTCCTCATCCCCACAATGTGCCATCTTGGAGTGGTCCCAGACCCCCACCTCCTCCCTTCTATCTAATTGGTGTTGCACTTCCGCAGTATTTCTCCCATCTGCCCCCTTCTCTCCTAGCTCTGGTCCAAGGCTCCATTGCTTCCCTGGGACTGCTGGCAGAGTTGCCAGAAATGTGGATCGTTGCTCCCTGCCCAAGAAGCACCAATGTCTCCTCTGATCTCCCTCGTGACACTGAAAGCCCTTTGAATACAGCCTGGTCTTCTTCACAGTCCCCAAACTCCAGGACTTGGGCACTCTGTACAAGTTGCCCTCTGTTTCCTCTCCTGGGTTTTCTCAGCAGCTCAGTTCAGAGGCCACAGCCAAGGGCACTCTAGTCATCAAGTGGCACTGCCAGTCCATTTCCACGCCATACTCCAGAGAAGAACTGGGGTTTTCTGAAGGCAGGGCCCATTCCCCATTGGTGTCTTTGTATTCCCAACACAAGCCCAGACATGGATACTACAGGCATTTAAACACTTAATTACATTTGCTGAACACCTCTGCTGAGTTCAGAGAATCTCTGTGTGATTTTTACATAGTAACGAGAAAGAAGCTGAAAGTTAGGTTTAACTGCCAGACACAAGCAGCACTGTTTTGATAGCCTATGTCTCCAATCTTTCCGTGGAATGTAAAGCAAGAGCAATAAAAGTAGCTTGCATTTACATAGTGGTTTAAGTATTGCAAAATACTTTGCAATACTTAATCTCATGCAATCCTCACAACTGAATGACTTGGGTGTCATCATCACCCCCATATTACAGATGAGGACACTGAGGCATGGAAGGTCAGCAACTTGCCCAGCCAGGGTCACGAGGTTCATAATTTTTAATGTGGAATCCAAACCCAGCTCTATCTGCCTCTACCCTGTGACTCTGACTTTCAAGATCAAAGGTATCCCAAAGAAATCTAAAGAGATTAAGTGGCTCCATAGATGGTAATCTGTGAACTTTCCCTTTGAAGTTAGAAGGAAGATCTGAGACCCATAAAAATACTCTGAAATCTAATCAAGCCATTCCCTTAAGGGGTGACCCTGGGTAAATCACTTGTAGTAATGGCCCCCAGTTTCCCTATCACAAAGTGGAAATATTAGGATTTTCTCTTTATCTAAATAACTGCTGCTTTCCCCTGATTGTTAGCTAATCTCCTCACCCAAAGGATCTTTAGAACCTGAGTGCAGGCTGTCAAGCCTGGGGGAAGGCTCTTTCCATTATAGGATGAACATCAGCAAAATGAATAAAGGGGAGGAAAACAGAACCATCATGGCCATTTCTCCCTTCCCTCCTGCACAGGAAGTGGCAGGTTGGGTTTAGCATCCTCACTGGAGCCCTCCAAGCTGTGTGGCCCTGGCAGAGTCTCATCCCTCCCCATCAGTGTCACAGGTACAGGTAGATGATTGTTCTGGAAGCCTCCCGGGCTCTGCTGTTGCTGCCACCCTCGCCCACATCTGTCGGGGTGCCGCCAACACTCTCCAAAAGCCCAGAGACATATGCTTCTGGGGTGGCTGAGGACAAAAAGGAGCCAAAGGGCCCCGAATCAATCGAGCCCCCTCCTAGGGCTGCCATCTGCAGGCATCGCTCTGATGGAGGAGTCACTGGGGCACAGCTAAGACGGGGGACTTGGGGGAGAGGACAGGAGGAAGGCCAAAGAGCCTGGGGCCTGACCTCCCCAGCAGGCTTTGGGTCTTCATCTCCACAGGGTCTGAGGACGGTGTATAACGCTTATGATGATGTCATCTGGCTCTTACAAAGGGCCACACTGCTCACATCAGGTCTTCCTAACCCAGCTTGTTGCACACACACACACACACACACATGCACAGAAGGGGCCTCTGAGGGATGCTGGGGAAGAGGAAAGACCTCAAAGGCCAAAGGGGAGATAAGAGGCCAGAGGCAGGCCTGGCCCTGCACCACCCACACGTACCCGTCGCTCCCAGGCCTGGCCTGGAGTGAAACAATGGCTGCTGGAGACAGACCCCAGCCAGAGACACAGTGGGCAAATGCACCACGCGAGGCTGGAGCAGCAACCACAGTGACTGGAACAGGCCTTGGGCCTGCAGACCTCTGACCAACAAGCTACTCTGCCCTCTCTGGACCTTCGGGGCAGAGCTGGCAGAAATGCCTGACGGGCCGTACAGGGGCTGCCCTCCACGCTCACTCCCTTGGTCTTCTTCCAGGCCTTCCTGGGCCTCATCCACCGAGCTGATCTTCCACCCCCTGCAGAGTGATGTGCATGTGTCTCCTCCCATCAGAACAGGGGCTCCTAGAGGGCAGGGCCTGCTGGAGCCTTTCTTGTGTCCTGGCACCCAGGAAGCATGTAGAGGCTGCCGGAACTGTGCCCCTTCTGTGCATCTATAACCGATGTGAGACCACTGGCTTCACGGACTATGGCTCCTGCCCTTCGAGAAGAGGCCCAACCCTAAGAGCCACGGGGGCTGCCACTTCTGATGGTCATCCCCTCCACTGGAGTGGGAGCTCCCCAAAAGCAGGGCCTGGGCTGACTTCCCATTTGGGCCTTGGCACACAAGAAGTCATCGATAGAGGCTTGGGGCAAACCCCTGTCCCTCTCACAGCCTCTCCCACTATAGGAGCTCCACTGGTCCCATGCAACTGACCAGCACAACAGGCCCCCATGGCTCTGGGCACCAGGCACAGGCTTGGGGGCTCTGTAGGGATTCACCCTCTCTCTGGGTTACAAGGTAGAATCTGGGGAGGAGGATGAAGGGACAGGAAAGGGGAGGCCCCCTGCTCCCGGAAAAGGCCCATCATAGACACAGCCTCCAAATGCTAAAGAGAACAGAAGGAAGTGCAGAAGGAAGCAGACATAGTGAACAGTGGCACCCCAGCATACCCCAAGCACACAGCCCTTCTCTGCTGCCAGCTGGGAACCAGGCTGCACACCTGGCACTAAGCTCCTCCCTGCTCCTTTTCCCCCCTTGGCCACCGTGGGCCAAGTTCTGTCCCAAAAAGAAATTTAAAGAAGAAAAGTTCTTTTGGGGTCAGCCAGGTGGCTTAGGAGACAGATAGCCAGGCCTGGGGATTGGAATTTCTGGAATCAAATCTGCCTTCACACTTCCTGGCTCAATGACCTTGGGCAAGTCACTTAAACCCTATGGGGGTGGGGAGAGGAGGGGGGAGGGGAGAGAGAGAGAGAGAGAGAGAGAGATGGTGCTATGGCCAATGGGGGGAGGGCCAGAATGAGGGATGCACCATTGTGAATGGGGAAGGGGCTGCATGGGGGATGGGCAGGGATGGATGAGAGTGGGACCTGGCTGTGGGTGGTCTGGGGAAGGGAGTGAGAAGGGCTCACAGGAGCCTGAAACACGGGCACACACACTGTTTCCCCAGAGTCCTGCCCTCCTCTGGGCACAACTGGCACAGGATGCCAAACCTCAAGGCCAAGCTCTGCTGCAATTCTGTCCCTGGCCAGGTGACCACGGACCAGGCCCCTCCTGCCTCTGGGTCTCTGTCTCATCATTTATAAATAAGGGATGGATGAAGGTTCCTCTGGAAGGGCCTTCACCGGCCCTGTGACACTGAGGAACCCTGGCTGGAATGAGGCTTTTCTGGTTGGGGACAAGAGATTCCCTTTCACAGAAGTGTTTCCTTTGGAGGGGAAATGAGCCGTTTTTGTTCTAAACTGCTTGCTTGGATGAAGTATAACAGTTTTTCCAGGCACATCAAAATCTGTGGGCCGTGTTCCAAAGGGAAGAGAAGAGGCAGAAGTTCTTTGATGTGCTGTAGATCAGGCCCGGTGAGCTTTGTTCACCCTGACGGGAAGGCTTATGATGAGAACATGAGTTTTTTCTTAATAACAGCTTTTCTGATCAGCTTGGGAGATCAATTACAACCTCTTGTCTGCCCTCAACAGGGATCCACTAGTAGATCTCTGGAAAACTGTCAAATAACTTCATCAAGTTCCCCCAAGGCCTGGCCGGAGGCTGAACCAAGACCACTTGGGGCCTAGCATGATGGTATCTTCCCGGAGGCCCTGGGCTCGAGAACCTCTGACCTGTGAGCAATTCCTGGGCAGTGCCAGGGCAGCAGGCACTGCTGCAAATCCCACCAGGCAAGGCCAGCCAGGTTCCCTTTCAGTGTTTCATTCGACAGGGAAAGAGACCAAGTTATTGTAAATTCTCATGGAGACTCCAAAAAAGGCCCCAATCCCGCAGGCCCCAGAACCTCAATCCTGGGCTCTTTTCCCTAAGCACCACAAAGTGTGGAAAGCAGGGGTGTGGCACACCTTGAGAGCCCCCTTCCCTGTGCCTTATGAGGCTTCAAATGTCTGAAATCTCAAGATTTGTCTTTATGAAAAGCAGAAAGCACCCGTTGATCCTGCAAGAATCCCACAAAAGCAATCTGTCTCGCTGCTCGAGTTTTCCCCTACAAAACAATCATCTGGGCCAGGAGGAGAGGAAGGAGCAATTGGAGCCCTGCACTGGGCTAGTCTGGGCACACATAAGGAGGCCTGGAGGCAGGTGCCCCCATACTAGCATCTCTACTGGGCAGGATGGCTCTGAGGCGCTTCCTCAATCTGTCTGCCCACCAGTCAGCGGGGCACAGGCTTCCTGCATTAGCAGAAAAGAGAGGAGCCCAGGGGCAGCCATCATGTGAATAGTTCAGCTTCAAGGTAGCGTGCTAACTGCCCAGGAGTGAGGGAGAAAGCTCATCCCTACAATTGAGGCCAGCTCCTCGCCCCTGTCCTGGTGGTTCCTGCTCATGCAGCTTCCTCTCTGACCATCTGTAACATGCTGCAGGAGGCCGAGCTCTCTGTCCATCTGTACTTCTCCTTCTCATGTGCCAGCCAGGTTCTTCCTTCCTATACTGTCTGTCACTGGGCTCTCAGACCCCATGCTTGAAGCCCTGAGGCAGGGGCAGGGTCTGCCCTCTGGGCTCTCTGCATGGAGCTGGCACACGTTTGCTGACTATTCTGTGAAAGGGGGCTCTGTGGCTCCCCAAGAGCTAACACTCCCAGAGAGGTATGGGGCCGCCGAAAAGCCAGACGACCCCTGCAGGCACTCCCTGAGTCCATGAGGACAAGGTGCTCCCTATGCCTCAATCTCTGGCCTCTGAGGGCTGCCGTGGCCCCACATTTCCCAGTCTGTGCCTGAGGCTTCCTCACTCAGCCCACCCAGGCAGTGCCCCCATATCCTGCCATGTTCAGGAACCTCCAACTGTCCCATTCTGTTCCCAGAGGTCACAAGGCCAATGCAGTTCCTGCAGGCAGAAGCAGAATCGGGCACCTGATGCCTACTTTCCTTCGTGTGTGCCTCCCCAGAGCAGCTCCCATCTCCTCCTGCAGCCCAGTAGGGCAAGGGTGCTGCGGCAGCCAGGGTCACCCTGCTAGTGCCCAAGGATAGACCTGAACTTGGAGGATACCTTCCTGCCTATCCTTGCCCAGCATCTGTATGTGACCCCCAAGAGAGTATGGATGAAGCCCCTAGAGCAGCAAGCGCCAGGCCCCTGCCTAGACCAATGTTATATGACTATCTTAGTGAAGGGCCCCTTGCCTCCCCTTCCCCAAAACCTTCATCCCCTCCTCTTTCCCATCCCAACCTGATGAGCCCACCCAGTTCCAGACCATCCCCCTGAGCTTCCTGCCAGCTGTGCCCTGCCGAGTCTTGGGCAACTAACCCCCTTCACCCACTGTCCTGGGCACACAGGCAGAGGAACAAGGATGGAGAAAGGCTGCCCTCAAGTGGGTACCAGAAGCTTCCCCACCCATCTTTCCTTCTGCTGCCAGGTCTGCCCATAAGGCAGGTTCCTCCCTGGGCTGGGCCCCCTCTGGCCACCCTGACTGCTCCTCTTTTTTTCCCCCACGGTGCAGGTAAGGGGGACCCTCTCATCTCTCCTTCCAGTCTACACCAAGACTGGAAGGGCCATCTCTGTACTGGTGAGTCTCAGATCCTCAGCCCAACCCCTCCCCTCCCAGACACCACAGGCTGCATCCTCCGGCTGCACCCCCAGAGCCCATTGTCTCCCCAAGCCTCCTGAGTGCTGCAGAGCCTCACCCCCATATCCAAGCTGTCCTGGGGCTGTAACCCTCTACTTGTGCCCCCTCCCTCCATGGTAGCCTCAGCCTCCTCCCGCGCCAGTACACAGTCACCAGGGACTTCCCTGAGGAAGGTGCTTTCAAGGCCCTCAGACCCCAGCCCCCTCCTGTTCTCTCCCTCCTCATCTACTTCTATCTGGGGGCTCCTGGAGGCCCCCCCAGTGTTTGCTGACAGACTCACCCTCTTCATCTATCCACTTCATGGTGAAGAGCTGCTCATTGTCAAAGGAGCACATGTCTCGGACCTCGCTGCAGAGACCCTCGAAGGAGATGGACGGTTCAAAGTGGGTGATCATGATGTCCCTGAGGGAGGAAGAGAAGGTTTAGGGCTGAGGACCAAGCACCCACCAAGGCGGCCCTTTCCTCATCATTCCCTCAGCCTCCTGGGCCCCCCAAGCAGCCTCTGGAGCTCAAAGCAAGTCCAACCACTAGCAGGGGAGCCCAGAGCCTTGGAGCCTCCTCCTCCAGGAGGTGGAGCGACAGTGGCACCTGTCCCCAGGATCACTGGGAAAGGTGGGTGAAACGCCCCAGAAGCTCTGCCCATGTGAGCACCAAGGCTCAGAAACCTGCAGAATCATGGTCCAGCCTGGGCCTACACACCTCAGGGACGGGAGGCGCAGCACCTCCTGTTGGGAGCTGTGGGCAAGGCCTGATCCCTAGACCCTCCTCCACCTCTGGGCCTGAAGCCCACAGCCCTGCTCTCTAACCCACGTCTGACGTTCACATGCCCCGCAGAGGGGTCCTAGGCTTCAGTCTGGCTTCAGATGGTCTAGGCTGGGTGCTCCTGGGCACGTCACCTGCCTCCTGGGCCAGCCCCTGCCCTCTCCAACTAGCACTGACCCTGATAGAAAGGAGGGGACTGAGAAGACCCTGGCTGGGGACAGAGCATGCAGGGGCCCAGCTCTGCTCCAGGGCTTAGCCTCACCTCAGTGGCTTCTCAGGTCCGCCCACCTGAAGCATCAGCCATCCTGGTCACAGAGATGACCAGAAGCTCCATGGAGGAAGCCCTTGAGGGTCCATGACACATCCTGCGCAGTCACTCCTCTAGCCCAGGCAGGCCCTGAGAGCTCAGTCACAGAGCCGCCCCAACCCCTCCCCAGCCACTAGCCTGGGATTTGGCTCCAGGAAAGGCAGTGAGCCTCCCATGGATGAACACTACACATGGGGCAGCCAGACACCACCCTCCCCCACATAACAAAAAAAAAAAATGAGCGTTTCCTAGAAAGCATCCAGACACAAGCCCAACCGTGGTAGCCGCCTGTGGGACAGACAGGGAGCAGCCTTGAGCCTCCTAACATCTTATTCCTGCAGCAACCCTGGGAACCACGATGGGCCCATTTTGCAGATAAGGAAACGGAGACAGGTGAAGTGACTTCAGAGAGAGTATCTGAGGCTGGATCTGAAGCTTGCCAATGCGGGTCCACCCAACTCCAGAGCCTCCCCCTTGTATTACACCACACTAAATCCGTGTCTGCTTTTCTTAATGCCAGTCTCCATTGCTCAGAAGCCCAGGAAGTCCTGCCAACCGAGGGGGGCCCGATTTGGGGCAGGGGGTCGTAGGAGCCCTCTCCGAGGGCAGACAGGAGACTCTCAAAGAGCTGGGGGACAGTCAAGTGACCCGGGGTCTAAAAGGTAAGGGGGGGCGCAGGACACGGGCCAGGGTGCAGGGGCCCAACGGAGCACCGAGACACTGGCGACCGGCCTCACCTCCTCCCGGCCCACATTCCCGGCCCACATTCCCGGGAAGTCGAAGGAGAGACCCGACCCGCCTCCAGAACCCACTACCACGGAGCCTCTGGAAAGGAGCTCAGCAGCCCAGGGAGGGGCGGTGGGCGCTTCCGGCTCTGGAGTGGGCGGACCTGTTGAATGGGCGTGTCAGCGCCCCACCAATGAGGTTCCGAGATCCCAGGCAGCGGGGGGCGTGGCAGGGACACAAGTTCAGGCTGCGCTGGGGGCAGTGCTGGGGGCAGTGCTGGGGTCTCAGCCCATTCCATTCTGTGCCTCAGCAGAAAAGGGGCCCGGAGAGCCAAGGAAATGCCAGGAGCTGCGAGGGAGCGGGTCCGGGCCCAGGCGGAAGAGGGCGCTTGGATGGCCCATCTGGAGCCCGTGGTGGAGAAGCTACAAGACAGCCAAGGCCTGCGTCCTGAGCCCCGCGGCGCCAAGCTATCTTCTCTCCATTCTGCACATCAGCTCCAAACCTCTCCTCCCTCCCCACTTCTCCTTCGTTCCTGTTTGCGCCCCCCCCCCCGCACCCCTAGATCCCTTCCAGGAGGCTAGGCAGGCCCACAACTTCACATCCGGCTCCACACCATCCCGGTGACCAGCCTGGTCTCAGAGATTGCCTCGCCTCCTCGGCGGGCAGAACCGAGAAGAAGGGGGAGCCCTCCATCTCAGGGCCCGGAGGGTGGGGGCCTGCAGGGAGGCTCCTGGTGCCAGGTCCTGCCTGAGCCAGCAGCAGGGTCTGCCAGCCCCAGAGGTATCCATCCCTTCTCTGAGCATTTGTTCGTTAAGGACCACCACAGAGGGCATCTGGGGGCAGCGCTGGGGTCCTCACGGACTTCAGCAGTCCCCCCAGGGGCTCCTTGTTGCCCTGCCTGACACCCCCCCACACCCCGACCCCATTCAGGGCTTTCTGGACAGAGCCCGCAGTGAGGCTTCATTTCACAGGTGAGGAAACTGAGGCAAGCAGGTTAAGAGCCCAGAGTGGCTCTCCCACCGGGCCACAGGGCATGGCAAAGCTCTCCAGTCCTAGCCAAGAAAATCCTGGCCAGAAGCACCAAAGGAAGGTTCAGTGAGGTGGCTCAACCAAAGAGAGCCAGATGGTCCTGGGTTCAAATTTGACCTCACACTTCCTGGCTGGGTGACTCTGGACAAGTACCTTACCCACCTCGCCTGGCCTTATAGCTCTTCTACCCTGGAACCTACAGGCTTCATAGACTAGACAGAAGGAGGGGGGTTCAGAAGAGAGAGGAGTTCCACTCCACAGTGCCTGAGAACACACAGAAACTTCTCCATTCCCACTGGCCCCTCCCTTGCCGTGGCACCAGTCAGTGGTTCCCTCTGCTTCAGGCCCAGACACTCTCCTGCCCAGAGCCTGCTACAGCTACAGTCTGACTTCAGCACCTGGAGCTTTTCCCATCTCCTTCCAGCTCCAGCCCAGCCCCAGGCCTCCCCTCTTTCGGTTACTCGCTGGAAAAAGTGGGGTCCCAGGAATCCCCAACATCCAACTGCTCCCATGGCTCTTCTCAGCCTGGCTCTGTGGGCTTGGCCCACCACCCATTGGGGCACACTTTTCTCTCGGTGTTCCCTGACGCTGGCTTGGTTCTGCTGCCCCCCAGATTCATCCTGGGCTCTCTTATCTCTGGATTTGATGCTCAGGAGACAGAGAATAAACCACAAACACCTGAGGAGTATGAGGGTGGTCCTGCCCTTCCCCCAACTCTGGCCCCTCCTCCAGCTCCCCCCTCTCCTAAGCCTGGCTCCTCTTCCCCTAGACAGGAATAACCTCCACAACTCTAGGTCAGGCCATAGGATGACCATCCAAGCCCTGCTCTCCAGGCCACTTGGAGGCTCCCTGTCTAGTCTGCCTACACTGGTCTGAGGCAGGGCCATGGATGTGAGCCTTTATTTCCCATGGTGTCGTGCCCCTTCCTTGCCTCATTGATGCCCGTCCCCCCTCCATAATCTACTCCAGCAGAGGGAAGGTTTTGGGGACAAACCCAAGCAACTGGGCCCTGAGCAGCAACCATGCTGCACACAATGGATGTGTCTTCCTAAATGGAGCCTCTGCCCACAAAAAAGTGCCCAACCAGGCCTGGAGAAACCCTCTGCATCTGGTCAGAATATGCAATTCAGATTCTGGAAGAGGTCCCAGAAACATGAGTCTCCGCACCGATCATCTGCTACAGTTCTCAGTAGCTAGAGGTAGAGGGAGGGAAAGAATTTGGATCTCAAAAAAATTCTGAAATGAATGTAAGCAGAGGGCAGCCAGGCAGCTCAATGGAGAGAGCCAGGCCCCAAGAGGGGAAGTCCTGGGTTCAAATCTGACCTCAGACACTTCTTCATTGTGTGTGACTCTGGGCAAGTCACTTAACCCCCTACTGCCAAGCCCTTACTGCTCTCCTGCCCTGGAACCAATACACAGTATTAATTCTAGGACAGAAGGTAAAGGTTTAAAGAAAAAATGAACATAATCAGAAAGGTAGAGAGATAAAAGAATGTAAGTTCTTGGGGACAAATGTTTCCATTTTGTCTCCAGAGTCCCCACTGCCACCAGGCACAGGGTAGGAATATATAAAGGCTTGTTTGACTGAGAAAGCAATGTGCAGGACAGGAACTATAACCCTTTTAAGAGTCCAATATTACTGCAGTCCTAACACTGAAAATAGTCCTCGCCTTGAAGAGGCTCTGAAGTGTCTTAATCTTATTTCCACTTAAGAGAAAAAAGATGGCCAATCATCCTTCCCATAAAGATAGAGGAAAGATTGGACTCTTAAAAAAGGAAAAAAAAAAAAAGAAATCCCTGTCACTAAATGAGGCATTAAAAGGGGAGTGAGACTGTTTGCTCACTTACACATAAAAGCAAAGTGCTCAAGATTAGCTAGAGACAAGGCTCAGCAGAGTGAGAATGGGTTGCAAAGGGAAAAAAAATATTTCTTTTTTAGAGTTTTTAGTTTACAAAGAAAGAAAATAGAAATCATCATTGCACACGATCCAAGCAGCTCCTCATTCCAAAAATAAAGGAGGAACTGCTTGAATTCCTTGTAGGCAACAATATGTGTCTATATGCTTTGGTTCACACTGAAATGTGGGGGTCCGAAGACCAGGTGGTGCTGGAATGCACTTCCTGGGAAACATGGACCAGGAGGGCCCCTCACATTGTTCTTGGAAGTCTATTGTTCCTCCTTCCCTGAGAGAAGCTCCCCAAGTCCCAAGAACTAAAATCCATAAAGCAGTTTTATATAAGTTTCCCTGAGTAACTGGAAAAGACAGTATTTACACACTTCACTGTCCCTAGATGCCAGGTAGGTACCAAAGGCTTAAAGAGAACAAAAAGGCAGTGTGTAGCCAATAGGCCCACCATTCTGCTCCAGAGCAGGGCTTTCACTGTCTTTGGGGCTCAGATCCCTTTGGCAGTCCAGGGACTCTCAGAATTATCAGCTATTTGTACCTGCAGAAAACAAAATCCATGGGATTCATGAGGAAAACAATCATGGTGTGGGGCAGTAATCAAACTTTTAAAAATCACAGAGCTTGGTTAGTTAAGAACACCTACTCTAAAGGCAAAACAACTTCATAGGTTTTCAATTCCTCTGGCTTCCTCTCCAGCTGTGGCATGTTTCTGCCCACTGCTGGCCTTCAACAGATTAGAATGTGCTTAGCCACAAAGCTCTCTCGAAACACAAACTTTTAAATACAATCTTTAGAAGCCAAACACTAGGAATTGTGCGCTTTCCCATTAAAGCTCTACATACTTCAAGAGGCACAAGCTTAAGGTTCTATGTTCTTGACCTTAAAAGTTCTCATTTGTTCTTCAGCTTCTTTCTTTACTTTACTTTAAAAAAGAACTTCATGAAAATGGCCCAAGGAAACATGGTTGAACTTCTCTCCCTTCATTCACAGAATGTTTGGAGAAGGGTCTGTCGCGCTTCGAGGCTGAGCTCCTTCCTCACCACTGCCCTGGAGCCACCATGAGCTAGCGGTCATTCATTCCAAAAAGTTCTTCCACAAAGTCCCCATAGAAGGCCCAGAGCACTAGTTTCCTGGGACCCAAGAGCTGCTTCTTCTTGCTAATGATGCTCTGCATCCACCACAGGCTGGCCCAGAGGTTTTTACTCTACCCCAAACAGCAAGCATCCTTTAGATCTTTTCATCCTTTCCAATCCAACATGGTGGCCTCCCCCAAACAAAATATTGGGCTAATCCACGGGGTCAACAACCAAATCCAAAAGCCCCACCAAGATCCAGAAGGAAGTAAAGGGGGGAAGATCTCCCTGCCCCATATCAAGGCGATTAGGACTCACCCATCAGGGTACAGTGTGTGGGCTCCTTGGGAGCAGCCAAGGTCATGGCTGCATTAATCCCTGCCTGCAGATGGCCTTGATTTGCCTCTAGGTCTGCCAGGGTTCCACAATCAGACTTGTGGGGGTGACTTCCAGATATCCAGGGAGCCCAAGCTCCTATATATCATTAAGTGCCTATTGGCCATTTCCCATGGAAAGCTTCTCAAACTTGGCACAAGCTACAGAAATCATTCTCTATCCCCCATACCTCCACCTTCAGCTAAGGGCCCCCCCATGCTTCCAGTACCCTAGGATGGAGCTCGGCTCTTCCCTCTCCTCCTCCCCTTACTGGTCAGCTGGCAAGTCAAGAGTCAGACCTCTTTTACCATCCCTGGGTGTCCCTCCTCTCCTCTCCTCACCCTTCATCTTCCCTAAGAGTTTAGGCAGGTTTAGGCCCTCATCTTTTTTTTTTTTTAACCCCTATCTCAAATCTTAGAATCAATACTGTATGGTGGTTCCAAAGCAGAGAAGTAAGGGCTGGGTAGAGAGGTTTGGTGATTGCCCCAGGGTCACACAGCTACTCTCACCTCTTTTCAAATGGGAAGATGTCTGTACCAGGCCTCACAAAGGTTAACACACACCCTGCCCCGATGGAGCAGCTGCTATGCTTTCCATCAGAACCATGGGCCTGCAGCCTCTAAGTTATCCTCCACACAGATGAGAAATGAGTATCTCTTTGACACCATCCTGACTGCCAGTTGCAGGTGGTGACCAGCTGGAAAAGCCCTTCATCCCCCTCCCCTCAGCCCATTCTGAATATTGGGTAGGATTCTCCCTCAGGCACCCTCACTTCTGGCTGAACCAGCTTCTTGGCTGTTCCCCAGACAGGACATTCACAACCTTCCATTTCCCACCTTATGGCGGGGGGTTAGAGGCGGGGAGAATGGGGGGGGGGTCCTCATACATGAGAAACACCCCTCCCCTCCAAGGCTCTACCAATCTGTCCTCCAGGGAGGGATTCCAGGACCCACTCTCCTCCCTGTGCCACCTATTTCTTTTTTTTTTTTTTTTAATTTTTTTAAACTCTTACCTTTTGTCTTGGAATAATACTATATATTGGTTCCAAGGCAGAAGAGTGGTAAGGGCTGGGCAATGGGGGTCAAGTGACTTGCCCAGGGTCACAGAGCTGGGAAGTGCCTGAGGCCAGATTTGAACCAGGACCTCCTGCCTCTAGGCCAGGCTCTCAATCCACTGAGCCACCCAGCTGCCCCCTGCCACCTATTTCTGAAGGGCAGAGAGCTCCAGGGGAGGAAATCCTCCCTTAACGAAGGCTGGCACCCTCTCAGAACTTGAGAGCTTCGGTGACTTGCCCAGCAGAAGAGAGGGGTGTGTGTGTGTGTGTGTCGGAGGCAGGCCAGCTCCTCAGTCTCCAAAGGCCTCTCAGCTTAAAAAAAAACAAAACACTTCAGACTCTGTACTTGGTCTTGAACTTCCTGTCCTCAAACAGAGCTCACACCCCCAAGGTAAACGTGCCTGATCCAAACACAGTGCCAGAGGAGGAAAAGAGCAAATTAAAGAGCCCTTGTCTGGCAGCCCCACGGGTCAGAGGCAGTGCTTCTCAGTGAAGAACTGGTCTCAGAATCAGTGAGCCCCTGGCACGGCCTAGCCTAGTGCTCCCGCCAGCTCCCAGACCTGAGACCACAGAGAAAGCGCCAGCCCTTCTGGGGCACGTGTTCTCCTGGAGCGCCATGATTACAGGCCCACTCCCACTGCCATGAAGCTAAGGTGCCTTCCAGAGTTGGTCAGCCTGGACTGGCTTGGCCCTCACAGAGCAGTATGGTGCCAGTAAAGGGGGTGGAGCCAACAGCCCAAATCCCACACCAGCTACTTATGAGGCTTACTTCGGGTGGTCAAGGAGCATTCACCAAGCCCCTAGGACTATATGCCAGGCCTAGTGCCAAGCACTAGGGATCTCAAGAAAGGCCTAAGACAAGCCCTGCCCTCGAGGAGCTCCCAGGCTGAGGGAGGAGACACCAAGTGGACAACTACATCCAAGCAAGATACAGCTGGGATAAGAGGGAAGGCCCTGGAATGAAGGGGAGGAGGAAAGGCTTCCTAGAGATCAGGAATGTCTCAGTTTCTTGTCTGTAAAATTAGAAGGCCGCACTCAGGTACCTCTTAAAGCTCCTTCCAACTCAAAACCTTATGTGATTGTGCCAAAGGATGCTGGTGACCAATGTCCAGAAGACCTCCCCCTAGGGAAGAGAATATGATTCTCTTCCATATATCCTGTAGGAACCTTGTGAGGCAGGAACTGTCTGTCTTTATATCCCCAGCAATGAGCTCCCGGCCCTGAAGTGCTGAAGAAATGCTCCTGGATTGACTGACAACAGGCTTGGCTGTGAACTAGCCCTGCTGAAAATGAGCTCTCCTCTCCTCTCCCCCAGCCAGTCGGCAATGAGGGGTGGTCAGAGCTCCTGATCCTGGGTCAGGAAGGGAGGTACTGACCCTTTATTTATCCCTAAGGCTGTCCTCTATTGACTGACAGGCAGCAGGCTGGCTTCGGGGACTACTGCCAGGCTCAGCAAAGCTCCTCATCTGCAGGAGGGACAGTGAGGGGTGCTGGGAGCTGTGGACATAGAGCACAAAACTGGGAAGGGGAGGGGAGCAAGGAACAGAGATTCCTCAGTCAAGGGAGAGTTGCCTGACACAAATTCTGATCATTTCAACAGTCCTCAGGTACCATAAAAAAAAAAAAAATTACTGGGGGGCTGGGAGGTTCATGCCTTCAGAAATCTTCATGTTTTTACTGGGTCTTAATTCAATGATCCTTTGGGATTCACAGAAGGGTTTAAGGTGAAAGGGCATTGTTTTAATCCAATGATCTGGAGGAAGAAAGCAAAAATCAATTTCTGTCCATTTAATGAAATTTTAGCCTTTTGTTTTAACGGCTTATAGACCACTCTACCGTTAATCCCCTCCCTCCTCCCTGTCCCCATTTGTTTGGTTTTTTCCATCTCCTCCTCGGCTGTCATGGTGCCTTCCTGTGGAGGAGTCTCCCTTCTTATAATTATAGGCTTGAAAAAGGGTTTGTAAATTCAATTCAATAAACAACTATTAAGCATTTCTCTTCTGTCGCAGCCTTGAGTTAGTTTCTGGAAGAGATACAAAGTTTAGATTAGAATCCTGGGGGCCCAGCCTGCACAGAGAGAGGATCTGCTATGGAGGAGACCCAGGACGAGAATTCTAAGTGGTGTCGCCTGGATAGAGGCTCGAGAAGGCCTCTCATCAGGGCTTTGCTCTAGCTCTTATGGCTGCCTAGATGCCTTCTGGATTCTTCTTTCTCAGTGGTGTTCCAGTGGTGACTGTCAGAGTCCACAAATCGTTAGGAAGCTCCCAGTGTGTGCCAGGCACTGTGCTGAGTGATGGACACAGTCTTTTAATGTCCTGTGACAGGCCCCTATGCCCACGGTACAGGAGGAGGCCTGGAGATTCAAAGTCAAGCCCTGCCTTAAGAGGCTAGCATTTGGGGGCATCTGGGTAGCTCAGTGAATTTGAGAGTCAGGCCTAGAGACGGGAGGTCCTTGGTTCAAATCCAGACTCAGACACTTCCCAGCTGTGTGACCCTGGGCAAGTCACTTGACCCCCATTGCCCACCCTTACCACTCTTCCACCAAGGAGCCAATACACAGAAGTTAAGGGTTTAAAAAAAAAATAAAAATAAAGAGGCTAACATTCTACAGAGGGGGATGCAGAGGAACATGGACATCTTTTCTCCCTCCACCTCATGACTTCCTATGTGAGGGAGCTTGTGGAGGAATTCCTGGTCCTAAATCCACTGTGTCGGTCTCTGAGGGGTTGAGGGTCTGGCCCAGGGTCATCCACTCCAAAAGAGACAACAAGGAATACTGTGTAATTTTGAGAGGTGGGAGGCAGTGTCATAGGCAGGACAGCCACAACTATTAGAGTTGCTGGCCAAAGGCAGAGAGAGTTCAGTCAGGAAAGTCACAGATACTGAGGGGTGGTTAATCTAAATACAGATGGCAGATGCCCTCCCAGAAATGGGGACCCCTGAAAGAGTAATGAGGAAGAGGTGAGGGCTGGAGATCTCCAAAGAGATGACAGATATCTTTGAATGCCCAAGAAGTTGAGAGGATCACCAAGAGAGGAGAGACAGAGAAAAGCTGAGGGCCCAAACAGGCTTGGGAAAGCCTAATCAGAGACATGACTTCTAGCCCATTAATACCATTACTAAGGTAGTTGGAAAAAAGAGTACCAGCAAAAACCAGTCTTGCCAAGACTTGCTAACTATGAGAAAAATTCTACTTATTTCCTCACAAGGCCAGGTTTCAAAAACAAATAGTTACTCAACAATGTTTTCCTAATTCTACTGTGTTGGTATAGACAGTAAAATTCTTTAAACCTCTGACTGTTAAATACATAGGGCTGAGAAATGCCATTTGGGAGACCTTTTTCACCAAATCTCCTATACATTTTATGATGTAGTCTATGTGGTTCAAGTATTTAACTGATAAGTCCTGCCCCACTTAACCAGAGCTTACCATGAAAAAGCTCATAACCCAAGGGAACTTTTTTCCCCCATTTCTGTAACTAACAAAATAATGATTGAGGAAATTCAAGGAAAAGCTCCCAGTTTTGAAAAAAGGGGAGGAAAAAAAGGAAAAAACCAATCTCCTACTTAAATGCTAGAACAACTAATCAAATTAAGTGTGCGGTTTAAGTTTCTTTATCTGGAGAGGGCGCATTTTCACAAAGATCAAGTTTAAAGGAACTTGAGGGTTCTAACATCCTGGGGGGAAAGGAGCTGATAATCTTCAATGATCCCAGTGGCCACAGAACCAATGCCC
>NC_058132.1:669908199-669922877 GCF_016433145.1 Gracilinanus agilis | reverse complement strand
CCGCCACTTCGGACACTCCCGCAGCCGCCACAGCCACCGCCACCGCCGCCGCTGCCAGCCTCCTCCGCCTCCTCCGCTGCGGCCCCGGCGCCTCGGCGCCTCCCTCCGGCCCGCCCACCGCGCTCACTCCAAACGTCCACATTCCCGGGCGGGGCGGGGAGGGGCGGAGCTGCTAGGGCCACTATTCCGGCCCCCGCGGGAAAGGGCCGCCTCCGGGCTGAACCACTCCCGCAGGAAGGGGGAACCCTTCCTGCAAGAGCCATCCCTCCCCATCCTTCGAGAAAGACAACCTCGGGGCATCCCCGACCCGGAGCGATTCTCAAATTCGGAATCAGTATTCCGTCACAAAGTCTTCCCCCGAAACCACAGGAAAAAGGCAGCGGGAAAACCCAGAGATAATTATTCATCCCGTTTAGGCCGAATGGTTCCGTCTGACTCATCCTCGAAGGAGGCGGAGCGGAGGGCCAAGAGCCTACGGAGTCTGAAGGAATCAAAGCGCCCGCCAGGTTTGGAGTTCCTGAATGGGATACTGGGACTTGGAGTTCCTTGGTAGGGGGGATTCTGGGAATTGAGGTTCTCAGGGTGTCCCACGTGTGGGCTGCCGAACGTACTTTCTTTTGGCTGCCTCCGTAGGTAATGGACGACTCAAGGATCGGGTCCTCGATCGATGCTCCCGCCTTCTTGCCCAAGGCCAGCTCAGCCCCACGCAGCCCCTCCCGCTTCTTTGGCCTGAGGAATTCGCTGAATGCTAGGATTGTGGGCTGCCTGCCGGACATTCCTCTGTGGCAGGAGGGCAGTGGCCTTT
Source organism: Gracilinanus agilis (assembly GCF_016433145.1). Classification (NCBI taxonomy): domain Eukaryota; kingdom Metazoa; phylum Chordata; class Mammalia; order Didelphimorphia; family Didelphidae; genus Gracilinanus; species Gracilinanus agilis. The sequence goes on along the minus strand of NC_058132.1, from coordinate 669,922,072 downwards.
GTCACCAAAGCTGGGAGCGGCAAGGATGCTGGGCAGCCCGGAGCCTGCCACCTGGATGACCTTGGCCACCCACGTAGCCGCTCTGTGCCTCGCTTTGACCATCTGTAAAATGGGGGCGTACAAGGTGACCTCCAAGTAGTCCCCCTTCCAGCTCCACTAGAGACAAAGATTCAGATCTATAAAGGCATAGAAGTCCATATCTTGGGTTGGGAATGAGCCAAGCCTCCACGTGGAGACTTGCATGGACACTGTATCTGGTATACAGAAGGGACTTGATATATGCTTGTTTATCGATTTCCCTTTCCCAAAGACATGGTAAAAATCCACGGTCCTGTGACCATGCAGATTGGCAGTCAATGAGGGTGGCAGGAGGGACACAGGGCTCTCTCTTTGTATAACACCCCCTTTTTGCAAGCTCCTCAGCTCCCACAGATTCAAATATCACCTTTATGCAGATGACTACCAATGGCAAGAACCAGATCTGGCATCCTGTCCTCGGATGTCTCCGGAGTTCCCGTGTCCCATCCCCAGCATCCAACTGGACATCTGAAATCAGATGTCCCAAGGGGGAGGGGAGTGTGTCTAAAACTCAGTGTGTCCAAAAAGAACTATTTCCATCCAAAACCACCTACTTCCCAACTTCCTTGTTTCTGCAAAGGGAACCACCATATAGGCACGGAAGCTGACCATCTCGGACACAGTGGGTCTCTTCACTCTCAGAAGGTGCCTAATCCATCAATTGCTAATTCTTGTCATTTCTACCCCTACATCTCTCAGAAGGCAGGATGGATAGATCCTGGTGCCAGGAAGACCTGCCTTCAAATCCTGCTTCAGACACTAGGTGTGTGAGCTCTAGCAAGTCGCTTAACCTTCATTTGCCTCAGTTTCCATATCAGTAAAATACGGATAATGAATAAAAGTACCTCCCTCCCAGGGTTGTTGTAAGGATCAAATGAGATATTTGCAAAGGGCTTTAGCACCCTGCCTGGTATATAGTAGATGCTTAATAATGGCTTATTTCTTTTCCCTCTCCCTACCCCTTTATCATTGCTCTCCAGGAATATTGCAATAGTCCCTCCACATCTTCTATGCATCCTCCAAACAGACATAAAATTGATTTTTTTTTTAACTCTTACCTTCTGTCTTAGAGTCAATATTGTATGTTGGTTCCAAGGCGGGGTTAGGCAGTAGGCATTAAGTGACTTGCTCAGGGGTCTCACTAAAATGTCTGAATTCAGATTTGAACCTAAGACTGCCCATCTCTAGGCCTAGCTCTCTATCCACTGAGCCACCTAGCTGCCCCCTTATAAATTCTCAATAGCTCACTGCTTTTTTTTTTTTTTTATCATCAGTGAAAATAGGAGGGACATTCCCTTTTCCTTTTCAAAGTCTACCTTTGGCACCCAGTTTAACTAGTGCAAGAAGGGCAGAGAGGAAAGCCAGGGTCCAGTTATAAGGTAAATACAGTAAAAAAAAAAATTTGACAAAAGGCACTTGGAAAAGAGACAGTAGTTTGGGGGACCTTGTCCCAGAACCAAGCAAAGACAGACAGAAGGTACAAAGGAGTGCATTTAGTCTTGATATCAAGAAGAATTTCATAACAATGAGAGCCGTCCCCAAGTAGCATGGGCTTTTGGAAAGGAAGGAAATAAGCATTTAAGGGCCCACTATGTGCCAGGCACTATGCTAAGTGCTTTGCAAATATTATTTCATGATCCTTATAATTACCATAGGAGGTAGGCACTGTTATCTCCATTTTATAGATTTCTTTTTTTAATGGAAGCAGAGATTAAGCAACTTGTTCAGGAGTCACAGACCTAGTAATCATCTGAGACTGGATTTGAATTCAAGTCTTCTTGTTTTCAGGTCCAGAATTCTATACACTATGCCTCCTAGCGGTCTTTCTCTAGGGATATAGGTTTGCCCTCAATGGAGGTGCTCAGGCAAAGACTGGGGGACCATTGGTTGTTCATACAACAGAAAGGATCCTTGCTGATGGCGATATTATTGGGGATGTAGACACTAAACGATAACTCTAGTCCAACTATCAATAATATGGTATTAGGTCTTAATCAATGATACAGTGGAATTGTGCATCGGCTAAGGGGGGTCTTATATTGAATCTCTGGGAGCTAGGAGTCCACTCTGTGATTGACAGATGGATCAGTTGGATGTTGGGAATGTTCCCAGAGAGGCATGCGGACAGGAGAGAGCAGTTGGCCCGGGGGGCCGGGGTGGGGGGGTAATAAAACCACCCTGGTAGCCCTGGCAGGGGTTCTTGGTTCTTTCCCTATCCCTGAGACTGGAGATCAGTGGATCCTGGTCTTGGTGGGATTGAGACTTGCAAACTCAACCCTGCAAGCTCCTGTTTTGTTCCTGTACCATCAACAACCTGTACCAGACCACCATCTCTGATTCTACTGCCCCTAGATATTAGGAAGTCAATCATCTTAGTCATCTAGGTTTCCCAGGGCCCGGGAGGGATCCGGGAAGTGGGCAGGAGAAGAAGAAGAGGGTGGAAGGGTGGATATCTCAAACTGATTAGGCTTAACATCTACTGAAGAAGCTGAAAGATTATACAGCAGTTTGCCTGCTCTGGTGTGGCCCTGGCCAGGCTGTACCAGAGAGAAGCTAATCATCTTGATTCCTCCATTTGCCTGCAGTTTAGAGATTCATTACTATCATTTAAATTAGGGTCTCCCAATACCTCTATCCCATACCATTATCCTTCTTTGCCAAATACATTCAAAGTTTTAAAGTACCTTCCTGAATTGGTTATTCAAAGCTTATTTGGGAAGGGAGACACGCAGTCAGATTACTAAGGTTCCTCAGCTGAAGAGCCCAATAATTAATATCAATTAACCCCAGGTGGGTCCTGGAGGGATATCATCCATTGACCTAAAGGATCCTGCCTGGGCAACTGTTATAAAGGAGAGAGGTGTCATCCTACCCTCTCTCTATACTCCATCTACATCTAATAGATAGGAGTATCAGAGGGGGGTCCCTTTTATTATAACAGGGGCTAGAGGGGTTTGGGGGAGAGGGAAAGAACATGAAACATGTAACTATGGGAATATTCAAAATAAACATTTTTTTAAAATAAAATAAATTAAAAAAAAAAAGGATCCTTGCTTGGGGACAGATTGAACCATGTGGTCTCTCAGATCTCTTCTAGTTCTGAAATCCTCTTTCTGGGGTTGAGGGAATATTAAAATGGAGAAAGAGACCAATATGCAGCTTACATGGACACAGACTAGTTTGCTGCAGTTGTGTGTGAAGGGCAAAGGAAATTGGGTCAAGCAATGGAATAATACCAATGGCTAGCATTTATATAATGCCTTCAGAGTCTACCAAGAACTTGACTTTATCTCATCTATTCTCACAACTCTGGGAAATAGATGCTATTATTATCCCATTTTTCATATGAGGGAACTGAGTCTGAGATAGGTGAAGCAACTATAACAGCTAATAAGTGTCTGAGGCAGGATTTGAACTCGGGCTTTCCTGCTTCCAAGCCTGTTTTACTTGTCCCTGTGACTTCTTTTATAAGCATGAGGGACATATAGGTTATAAAAGAAGTAATAAGTAAAAAAAAGAAGTATAAAATAAGTAAGATGGAATTTCACAGATAAATGCTGCAAATTATTTTATCTTCAGGTCAAAGAACCATTCAGCCTTTGAAGAGTGAAAGGCTATATTCTTCAGCAGCATCCTAAAAAGGTGATATTATCTGTCCACTTTGAGGTTGAAAGAATTAGCTCTACCCCCACATTTTATGGAGAACAAAACTGAGGGAGGCTTAGAGAGGTGTGTGAGATTCCGGTTAGTCTAGACAGCTTTTGAGGTTCCTCCCATTTCTCAGATTCTATGATTCTGATTTTGAGGTAACTTGTCCAAAATCCTGTAAGTCAAGATTTGAATTCAGCTCTTCTGACCTTGAACCAGCACCCTCTCCATTCAACAGGCATTTATTAAGTAGGGTTTGCCTTGGACAAGATGGTGGGATATAAAGACCCAAAACAGGAATCAATCTCTTATAAGCTCTCTATTCTCCATTTGGCCCCATCATAAAAGTCCAAACAACTCAAAGAAATTGGCTTCTTTGTTGCTTTGACACCCTTTAACTAACTGAAGCAGGAAGGTTTTTAGATTTCTTCTCAGTTAGCCCGAGGTTTAGAAAACAAAGCTGGTAAAATGTCACCATTTGTTCTTTCCATCATCAGCTGAGTGGCTGATGGAATAAGATGAAGAGTCAGTGGTAAGCAGTGAAGACCTGCCTCCCACCAGCCTGCTTCTCCAGTGAGAACTTGAAACGACTTGCCTAATACTTTCCTCTTTGCCCCAACCTGCTCTCACACTTCTTTCATTTCCCTGAAGGGCACACAGTGCCCATGCGATCACTTTACCGTATTAAGTTCAGGAAAAAGAGGAATTTCAGGTACCACCCTCCGTCACCATTCACCTGGAAACTATGCCCTCCATTTCAGCAGTCTGGAATTTCCAAGAGTCATGCTCCACCCGGGTCATGGGGAAGGAAACAAAGGCAGGTGAGCTGTTTTTGGTTCAAGTCATCAACCACTGCCATCAAGGGTATAATTGAAAGGCAGATGTTGAATGTGTGCCCACAGCCAGAGAGTTAATCATATTTCAAGGGGAATACACTCCAGGGCATCATTTCCTTTTGTTCAAAGAGGTTTGTGCCTAATGAGGAGCAGAGAAAGGGAGAGTATGGAGTGGGAAGAGTTTATCTGGAACTGGAGGCTGGGAATGAGCTAAACTCTGGGGTCCCTTCCATCCCTAACATTCTCTGACTCTGACTCAGCTTCTCATCCCTTGTGTAACCTTCCTGGCATTTCAATCTATCAACCAGTCAAGCCACAAGGATTTAGGAAGCTCCTACTGTGTGCCAGGCTCTGAGTTAGATACCAAGTGTGCACACACACACACACACACACACACACACACACACACACTAAAGCCATCCCCACTTGCACAGAAATCACATTCTAAAAAGGGGAGGGAAGCAAGAGGGGAACAAGAAGCACATTTATAGGTGTATCTAGTGTAAATATAAAGTGAATAAATATTAAGTAGGTAAATAATAAGGTAGTTTGGGAGGGAGGGTTGGGAGTTGGGAAAGGGAATGAGGAAAGGCTTCATGGGGAAGTTTGAGCTGAACCTTGAAGGAAGTCGGGGATTTGACGAGGTGGGACAGATGAAGACAGAACATTCAGACATGGCAGATGGAATAACCTGGACAAGGAACGAAGTGACGGCCACTTTGGCTGGATTGCAGAGGGCAGAGGTTGAGTAATGCCCTACGAGCCTGGAAAGAGAAGCTGTGAAAGGCTTTAAAGCAGTGGTTCCCAAACTTTTTTGGCCTGCCACCTCCTTTCCTGAAATAATATTACTTAACCCCCTGGAAATTAATTTTTTAAAAATTTTAATAGCAATTAATAGGAAAGATAAATGTGCCTGTGGCCATCACCACCTTCCTGAATCACTGAAGCACCCACCAGGGGGCAGTGGCGCCCACTTTGGGAATCACTGCTTTAAAGACTAAACAAAGCAGTTCATGTATGATACCAGAGAGGACCTGAGCAAATGGTTTGAGTAAGGGGTAAAATCTGCAGTTAAGGAAAATCACTTTGGAATTGGTATGGAAGATGCATTGAAGTGGGGAGAAGCCTAATGAAATAATGTCTATAAAGTACCTTCTAAACCTTAAGGCTTTACAATCAATGTTTTTTATAAATGAAGGTTAATAAATCAATGCCGATTATCTGTTTTCATATTTTTTGCTATTATTATTGAAACAGGAAGACCAATTAGGAGCCTATTGGTCCAAGTGAGGGGGGTGTGGAATGGGATTAGGATGGGGCATATGTGAGGGGAAAGAAGGGGATCTAGAGGACAGATGTCATAGATGAAGAATCAGCAAGATGTAAGCAAATGTAGGAAGTGGTTAGGAGGGAGGATTTGAGGATGATGCTGGTTTGTGAATCTAAGAGACTTGAAGTATGGGAGTGCCTTCAGCAGAAACAGAAAGTTCAAAAGAGAGAGTGGACTCAGGAAGAATCTTTTTTGGACATGCTGAGTTTGAGATATCTCCAGGACAGGGGTTGGCAACGTATGGCTCTTGAGCCATATCTGGCTCCACTTCCCAACCGGTCAGTCCGGGCAGAGCCCGAGGATGTGTCCCAGGGGGCCCTTCAGCCCCTGCCCCATATTCCAGCGCCTTCCGCCTCCATCCTTCTCCTTCCGCAGGCGTTTATGGCTCTCATGGCCAAAAAGGTTGCCGACCGTTGCTCTAGGATATGCAGTTGAAATGTATACCAGGCAGCTCTTATGGGACTAGAGTTCAGGAGAGAGACTAGGATGGGCTATGTAGATTTGGGAGCCATCTGAAGAGAGATAGTCATTAAAAGGACACAAGTTCAGGCCTAGAGATGGATAGGTCCTGGGTTCAAATATGACCTCAGACACTTCCCAGATGTGTGACCCTGGGCAAGTCACTTGACCGCCATTGCTTAGCCCTTTCTACTCTTCTTCTTTGGAACCAATACACAATATTGACTCTAAGTGTTTTGGTTTGTTTAATGCAGTGATTCCCAAAGTGGGTGCTACCGCCCCCTGGTGGGTGCTGCAGCAATCCAGGGAGGCACTGATGGCCACACTTTTTTTGTTTTACATTCTATTCTGAGTTCAATAAATAGTTTCATAATTTCCAGGGGGTGCTAAGTAATATTTTTTCTGGAAAGGGGACCGTAGGCCAAAAAAGTTTGGGAACCACTGGTTTAATGGTTCTCATTTCAATAAATACTTATTAAGTACTGTGGAATCCATATTGCTGAGAGATCCCACAATACATATAGCCTCATTGGGGAAGCTGTGGCACTCTTGCAGAGCCCACACTCAGGGAGCTTCTCCGTTCCCCCAGATACATTTTTTTTTTGTCCAGCCACCCAAAGCAAGCACTTTCTTCCTCAACTCTCTCCAGTAATTTGGGGGCACACAGACAGCTTGAATTTGCCCTCTGGGCACTGGAACTGGGAAAAGGTTGGACAACCTTGACCAATAGGATGTACAGTACAATGGTAGATGTGACATGGAAGGGGAAGGGAAGCCCTCAAAGTTTAGAAAAATGAGGTTCAGCCTTCTTGGAGCTCAGTGATAATCACGGAAATTGTGTAGCATTTTAAGGTTTACAAAGCATTTTCCTTATACCCTGGCCTCATTTTATAAGTGAGGAAACTAAATTTTAAAAAACCTAAGTGAATTCTTATGGGTGTGGAGAGGATTTAAATCCTGTGGAAAAGGAAGGCAAGGATTTAAAAAAAGAAAAAAGGACATGAGCTGATGAGGCCACCAAGAGAAAGAATGTAGAGAGAGAAAACAGACTAGGGCTCAGGACAGAGTTTTAGGGTATACCCACAGTTAGGGGAAGAGATACAGATGAAGAAGATCCTGTAAGAGACATGGAGAAGAAGTAAAGCAGGGAGGAGATCCAAGAGAGTGAAAGCCCCGGGTGTAATGAGTATCCAAGAGAAGAGAGGGGTTAACCGGGGGGATGCTGCCTAGAAGATGGACTGAGAAAAAGCCATCAGACTGAGCAATTAAGAGGTAATTGGTCACTTTGGAGAGACTCATTTCAGCTGAGGTCAGAAGCCAGCCTGCTAAGACTTGAGAAGGGAGAGGAGAAAAGGAAACAAAGATTACAGGCAATCTTTTCAAAGATTTTGGCTAAGAAAAGAGGGAGAAATGTAGGATGATAGTTCTTGGGGATGGTACGATCTAATGTCAGTCTTTTTAAGGATGTGGAAAATTAGGACTTTTTTTTTTTTTTTTTTTTTTGTAGACAGTGGGGAAAGGCCTAGAAGCCAGGGAGACTCAATGTCAGAAGTAGATAGGAAGAGCAACTGGGTGGCTCAGTGGGTTGAAAGCCAGGCCTAGAGATGGGAGGTCTTGGGTTCAATGCTAGCCTTAGAGACACTTCCAGCTATGTGACCCTGGGCAAGTCACTTAATTCCCATTGCCAAGCCCTTACCTCTCTTCTGCCTTGGAACCAATACACAGTATTGATTCTATTATGGAAAGTGAGAGTTTGTAAAAGAAAAAAAGAAGTAGAATTGGATGACCCTAAGGACAATCTGCTAAAAAAAATAGATTTCAGCCTCTACAACTAAATATAATAAATCAAATCTTTTTTATATACTTGATAGATTGTTATTGTTGTTGTTCAGTCATATCTGACTCTTCATGATCCCATTTGGGGTTTTCTTGGCAGAAATGGTTTGCCATTTTCTTTACCAGCTCATTTTACAGATGGGGAAACTGAAACAGAATTAAGTGACTTATCCAAGGTCATAGTGTCTGAGGCTAGATTTGAACTCAGGAAATGGAATCTTCCTGATTGCAGATCTGGCACTCTGTCCACTAAGCCACCTAGTCGCCTCTGAAGATAGACAGAGCTATGCAGTGTCTATTCTCCTCTAGGCTAACCATCACCAACTTCTTTAACCAATCTAGATAAGGCATGAGTTTAAGGCATTTCATTTCCCCTGACTGTCCTCCTTGGGATGTTTTCCAGCTTACTGATGTCTAAAGTTCTGTGATTCCATAGTGCTTCTGTTTAACACAATGGGGTCTACCAGGGTAGAGTATGAAGAGACTCTCATCTCCTTGTTCCTAAACACTCGGCTAACCTGCCTTGGGCACTGACATTGAGTCACTTGGCTTCACTAATCAAATCTCATTAGCTGATAAGGGTTAGTTCATTGGTATTTGGAGAGTGGTGTGCAAGTCTGTAAAGCTATAAGAAAAACACAAATTCAAAGGCAGAGCAGTGGTTTATTTCTTTTCAGTTGGGAAATCGCAGATGGACAAATGATTATTGTCAAGAATCCTCTTCGAACCCCCAGCTGCCTTTAAAATTCAGTTTAAATCAGGGGTGGAGAGGTGGGTCAAAGCTTGGTGACTCAGTGGATAGAGAACCAAGCCTGGAGGTCCTGGGTTCAAATTTGGCTTCAGCTACCTCCTAGCTGTGTGACCCTGGACAAATCACTTAACCCTAATTGCCTAGCCCTCACCAGTCTGCTGCCTTGGAATCCATATTTAGTATCAATTGTATGACTGAAAGTAAGGGTTTGAAAACAAAAACAGAAAACCAGTGGAGCCCATGGCGCCAGACCGTCTTTTCTTCCTAAAAGACCACTGCTCCCCACCCTTACCACTCTTCCACCTATGAGCCAATACACAGAAGTTAAGGGTTTAATTAAAAAAAAACATAAAAAAAAAAAAAGACCACTGCTCTAAGTTCAAGTGAATGAAGTTCACGTCCAAGGGAAGCTTGACCCCCAGGGGATAAGAGGCTCTTTTCATGCTCTCTGCCTCCTTAGACCCTCCTCACCCAGGAGAGTGGGGAAGAATTTCTACTACTACTATCATCATCATCATCATCATCATCATCATCATCATCATCATCATCATCGTCATCATCATCATCATCGTCATCATCATCATCATCATCGTCATCATCGTCATCATTGTCATCATCATCATTGTCGTCGTCATCATCATCATTGTCGTCGTCGTTGTCATGAAGAATATTTTCCATGGTTCCATGATTCATGATTTTTCCCACCCTTTTCGCTGCCCCCTCTGGCGGGGGGAGAATCTCTTAAAACTTCAAAAGAAACAGGAAATAGGATTTCTTTTAGAAAAGTAATCAAAGTGCAAAATGGGTCAGATTTTCCACTAACACACACAACTTCATCTACATGCATTGACAAATACTTAAAACATGAAACAGTAACTGCCAGGTTGATACTTAAAACAGGGAAACATGAACCACTTCGTGGTGGTGCTGAACAGACTTTTTCCCTTCACCTCAGTTCTGCACTGTCTAAGCAGGTCACTGAAGCTCCATGACTTGTAGCAGGTTTGGGTATGGCTTAGGCTCATCCTCCTGGGGGGGGGGGCATTTTCTTGTCTGAAAAGTGCTTTCAGAGGTCGCCTCCTTCTGGGCAGCCTCATCTCCTAGAACCAGGAGCTCGTGATCTCTTCAGCTCCCACCAAACCCCCACGGTCAGAAGCAACCCAGCCACTGACTAACGTTTGAAGAAAGAATCACAAGCAGAAGAGGCGATGCGAGGCTTGGGGTCCCCTCCCAGACTTGCCTAAACATCCCAGGCTCCTGCTGCCAGCAGCAAATAGCACTTTAGCTTCTCCCCCCAACGTTGGAACCTGAGGGAGAGGCTCAAAGACTCCTGACATGCTCCACAGAGGAGAAGAGGGAGAAAAAGGAGAAACTGTCATTCCTTTTTTTTAACCCCCTTACCTTCTCCTTTAGAATCAATACTAGGTATCCATTTCAAGGCAGACGAGCAGGAAGGGACAAGGAATGGAGGTTAAGTGACTTGCCCAGGGTCACACAGCTAGGAAGTGTCTGAGACCAGAGACAAAGGTATGCAGACATATATGTATATACGCATATACATATATTATATATATGACATGGCTAATAAGACGATATTTTGCTTGACTAGACATCTTTGTGATGGGTATTATTTTTCTTGCTTTCTCAATGGGTGGGAACAACGTGAGAAAAATAATTTAGAACCTAAAATAAAATTGAATTAAATTTTTTTACAAATAGGAATAAATTATTATGCTTGGTTTAAAAAAATCAATTTTATCAGTACAGGATTGGAGAGCTTTGGCTAGATAACAGTTTGAAAAACACCTGGAGAAACTGTTTAGAATTTGATTGTAAGGGGCAGCTGGGTAACTCAGTGGATTGAGAGTCAGGCCTAGAGATGGCAGGTCCTGGGTTCAAATCTGGCCTCAGACACTTGCCAGCTGTGTGACCCTGGGCAAGTCACTTGACCCCCATTGCCCACCCTTACCACTCTTCCACCTAGGAGCCAATACACAGAAGTTAAGGGTTTAAAAAAGAAAAAAAAGAAAGAATTTGGTTGTAGATCAAAGCATGTCGCCCTTCACTTTATTTCCCTCATGAGGTTATTATTATATATGTGATATGTATCTTCAGTCACGACTTGGGAAATAAAGAAATGTGTATTGCATGAAAGCACTGATATAACCTATATCAGACAACTTACCGCCTCAGGGAGAGGGGTAAAGAGGGAGGGAGAGAATCTGAAGTGCACAATTTCAGAAAATAATGATCAAAAATTGTTTCTATATGTAATTGAAAAAAACATTAAATTAAATTTAAAAAAGAAAGGAATTTTGGTAGTGATCTATCAGCTAAAAACATTAATTTAATCTTTAAAAAAAAATTTTTTAATCCTTCCCTTCCATCTGAAGATCAATACTGTATATTGGTTCTAAGGTAAAATGATAATAAGGGTTAGGCAATAAGGTTAAGAGACTTGCCCAGGGTCACTCAGCTAGGCAGTATCTGAAGTCAGATTTGAATTCAGGACCATATGTCACTAGGCCTGGTCCTTGATCGAATGAGCCACTCAGCTGCCCCCCCAAAATAATTCAGTCTTCCACTGCATGAAAACAGGCATTAGATGCAGTACAAAGGTGACATTCCCACTGTCCTCTGCCCTAGTCAGCCCACATTTAAAGTGTCACGTATGGCTTGGAGCAGAACAGTTTTGAAGGACTCTGATAATCTGGTGAGGTTCCAGAGAAGGGCAACCAGGATGATTAAAGCCCTTAACTTCAGGATTGATTGAAGGATGGAGGATATCGAGGCTAGAGAGGAGAATTTGTCCTTTTTGGCCACTTGGGGCTGAACCAGGGACACAGGAAGAAGGGTTGGAAGAACCAAATTTAGGCTTGAGGTCAGGGGGAAGAAGAAATCTAACTTTCTAAAGTGAGATCTGTCCAGAAATGGAGTGGGCTGCTGCAGGAGCTCAGGTTCTACCCCCTCAGAGGTCTTCAAGCCGAGCCTTGATGACCATTATTTGACATTTTTCAGGCACACTTTGAACCAGCAGGATATGAGTTTATGATTCTGAAACACCACCGGACGTGTACTTGCTTTCAGAATCGGGCACGACATCTACACGTTTGGGTCAGACTAGCATAAACAATAGCACTGGGAAAGAAGACATTTTGAAAGATCATTCAAAAAGCACAGAAGCTTAACTGGAAACTCCAACCCACTCCCTTTAGCTGGCTCATAAATCTTCACCTCTCCTGCGCCCCCCCCCCCAAATCAATTACCATTGGAATCTGACCTGCCATTTTGAAGGAGGGAAAAGAAATTGGTTTTGAAAAAGACCTTTAGGATATAAGAATTGGAGCCCCATTTCATAATGCCTCCTTAGTCATCAGCCTTCTTGTACTACTCTGGTTGTCTCCCTGATTTTTCCAGGATCCTGGGCCATTCTCTCTCTTAGACGTGCCACTCCCCCACAAGGCAGCTGGCTCCATTCTACCCTCCCCAGAAGGCTGTCTCCTTTCCCTGCCACCCCCAACAACTTCCTGCTGGACTCAAATATTTTTCTACTGACCTTGAATTTAAGCCATAGTCTATTTCGGGCTGCTTAAAACCCAGGAAGGGAAAGCAAGCCCTGCTTGTGCTGTGTGAAGTAGGATGATTTCTGCCCAATGAAATCCACCCTTAAAGGGCAAAGCCATGTCCAAGATAAAAATGTTTGTCTACCTCTCCATAATACCTGACACTATGTGCCTCCTGGGCTCAAGATAGGTGACTGATTTCATACCACTTCCTGTTCCTGAAATAACAATGAACAAATTACAGGAGGGGAGCAGTGACTGGTTCTACAGAGCGCTGGGGTCAGCAGTCTCTTTTCCATTACCTGTCTCAAGGTCAAGGATCCTGTTGTCCAAGTTCACCCACAGAGACACTCAGGACATTGTGGGTAGTTTATAAATATTTAATCGGTCCTAAAACCACAAGTGTTTTTGGAGCAGTGGGCAGAAAAATGAAAGACTAAAGCAAGAACAAGCCTTTATATTGTTTTCTACTTAACTTTCAAAACTAGAACTAGAAAAGTCAGTTCAGTGTGCTGGACAGAAATCTTTTTGCTCTAGATTGCCAAAACAGCTGCAATTCTTCCTAAGAAGGCACTGATCTTTTTTTTTTTTTTTTTTGGCTAAACTTTAAACCCTGTTCCTCATTGGCTTTAATATTACCCAGAGGCTCTTTTCTCTTCTTCAGTATTCATTTTTACATTTTGAAAAAATGAAACATCTGAGTGATTTTTTTGGGCTATTATTCAATAAGGAAATAAAATATCCAGTGACCTCAGAATAGTGTGTGTGTGTGTGTGTGTGTGTGTGTGTGTGTGTGTGTGTGTGTGTGTGTGTGTTTTGGCCAGGTTCCAAAATGTATAAAAAGTGGGAACAGAAAAGAAAGAGAAAGGAAGACCTTAAAGGAACTATAAAAACAACAATAAAAGTTCAAATTCATATAGCATTTTAAAGATTGCAATGTTTTCCATACATTATCTCGTTTGATCCAATGACTATTATTATTAAACTTCACTTCCTACAGTTTAAAAGTTTAGCGTAAGAATCCACAAAAGAAAAATTAAGTGCATTTTAAAAAGATGTTTATTAATTGGCTTATGCTATAGTTTGATGTCCAAGCTATAGAGAAAGGGTTTTTGTGTTATGAATCTCCTTTAGATTGTTTGGTGAAGCCTAGGGACCCATTCTGAGAATAATATTTTAAAATAATTGAATGAAAAGATAAATTTCAATTAGAGATAAATGAAAAGAAAGATATGACCTTTTCACCCACCCAAATTTATAGACCCTCTGAAGTCTATCTATGGACTCTTTAGGAGCTCATGTGTGTGTGTTTTCTTTGGTGACGTTTTGTATCTCTTTTAACATTAGGCTAATTCTGCCCTTTCTTTCTTTC
>NC_058132.1:669803712-669888231 GCF_016433145.1 Gracilinanus agilis | reverse complement strand
CCTTCCTTCCTTCCTTCCTTCCTTCCTTCCTTCCTTTCCCTCCTCCCCCTCTCCCTCCCCCCTCCTTTCCTCCCTCCCTTCCTCCTCCCGTCCCTCTTTGTATCATAAATTCAGTTTGGATTACAGTTTAACTTCAGCTTCTAAGAAATATTTCACTTTCTCTTTTAGGCAAGTCTGTCGAGTGGGAGACCATCTACATCCCCTACAGGGAGTGTCACACAACAGTCAAGCATGTCCCAGACATCTGTAAGTGTCCTTAACTATTTCCTGGTGCTGAATCTTTTAATTATGTTTAATTAAAATATTTTAATTATGCTTTCCAAAAATAAAAGATTGTTTAACCCATAAAGAGCTTAGTGAAAGCTTTCAGGAATAGATACATAATAATAAATCTCAGTGGGAATAATACCTGCCTAAAATTGATAACTTATTTTGAGATCCCAGTCCCCAAACTGTTTTTTAGATATTTCTGTGGGTGATTATTTCTGATATGACCCCCAAATCCATATTTTTAAACTATTAATCTTTTTTGTTGATTACATCTTGATTCCATGAGTTAAGACTAATTAGTCAGTTTTTATAGAGACCCCATTGTATGCAGAGTACTGTATTAGGCAATCATATCCTGCTTTTCTTTATTAACTACATGTCATCATTTTCTGTGTAAACAAATAACCTGTATCTAACTTTGTGCAATTGATATTTTTAAACTTTCATTTTTTAATGTTAAATAATTTGAGCCAAACTTGCAAATATCCTCTTATAGCATTCTGTAAATAAATTATTATAATGTAATTATAAGTTAATTATTGTAATAATTTTAAAAAGGAGCAAAGAAAGCTATTTTACTTCACTATTTAAATATGTAGCTTTGTGAAGTGGGGGACAAAATCAGCCAGGTAAAAAATTATGGAGCTAGTGGTAGTTATTCGGTTTTTTTTTGTTTGCTTTTTTTTTGTTTGTTTTTTAAACCCTTGTACTTTGGTGTATTGTCTCATAGGTGGAAGAGTGGTAAGAGTAGGCAATGGGGGTCAAGTGACTTGCCCAGGGTCACACAGCTGGGAAGTGGCTGAGGCTGGGTTTGAACCTAGGACCTCCTGTCTCTAGGCCTGACTCTCACTCCACTGAGCTACCCAGCTGCCCCCATGTTTGTTTTTAAGATTGACTTAAATAGGTTACAGTAATAAGCTGTATAAGAATTCAGGGTTTATAAGAGCTTTAGTTGTGTAAGGATATGTCCATATGTCCATTGATTGGCTATACATTTTGAATTCACCAAATGCCAAACTAGTATTGGCCATCAGTCCAACATTTTCTAGCTAAAAATTCCATGTAATAAATGTTATTTCACATGATTTCTTTAGGGTAGCTGGAGATATGCAATTATCATGAAATTATTAGCTTTTGAAAAAACTAGTTCTGAATTAAAGATTATATCTTCAATTTATTGTATCTTTTTAATATTTGTATCTAGAACATTGCTAAGAAAATAAGAATCTTAAGCAAAATGGAAAATTCAGCCTTAAGCACTCCTACAATTCTGATCTGACCTGTAGAATCAGTACTAAGTATTGGTTCTTGGGCAGAAGAGTGGTATGATGGGCTAGGCAATTGAGGTTAAGTGACTTGCCCAGGATCACACAGTGAGGAAGTGTCCAAGGACATATTTAAGCCCAAGACCTCATGAAACTGCATAATGGAGTGAATTTATATGTATAGATAGATTTCCTCTTTGAGAACATACTCACTGTTCATATACTCTGATCATTTTTATCAATTGGGGAAAAACTTTTAAAAGATTTGAGTCCATTCCTTATAATAACCTTTTTCAATGAAACTTTACAGGTTTTTTTTTCCCAGTTGCCTGTTTTACTTTTACTTGTAACCTCATTAGATTTCTTTGTTCTAAATTTCTTTTTAAGTTTTCTAATAATAAGATTTCTTTTTAATTTTCTAATATTCAAAATTCTCCCTTTCAACTTGTATAGTCATGAACTCTTCCCCATCCCAAACCCCCAAAATTAATCTCTTCCTTCTCTGATTTGTTTATGATGTGACCTTTGATATCTAAATCATGTATCCATTTGTAGCTTATCTTGATATATAGTATGATATATATAATGATTGTAAATGTATTTTTATCAGCCTGCCATCCAGGTCTTCACCAATTTTTGTCAAATAATCCTTTGTCTTTTAAGTTTATTGAGCACTGTACTGCTTACTTTGCTACTGGATGTTTTGTACTGAACCTTCCACTGATTGACCTCTCTCTTTTTCAGCCAGCACCAAATCATCTTAATGACCACTACTTTGTAGTACAGTTTGAGATTTGGTACTGTTAGAACTCCTCCCTAACCACTTTTTTTTTTAATGATTACCCTAGAGCAGGGGTTGGCAACGTATGGCTCTTGAGCCATATCTGGCTCTTTTGAGGGCCAATTTTTTTTCAGGCGCTGTTACAGGAGCATGCACTGTACGGCTCTCATGAAATTACATTTAAAAAAATGTGGCATTTATGGCTCTCACGGCCAAAAAGGTTGCCGACCCCTGCCCTAGAGATTGCGTACCTTTTGTTTCTCTCTGAATTTTGTTTTTATTTTTCCTTTCCTATTTTCTATCACTTAAAAAAATTATTCTTTAAGTAGTTTGACTGTTATGGCACTGAATAAATAAATTAACTTAGGTAAGATTGCCATTTTTATTATTTTGTTTGGTCTCTTTCCATAATTAATGTGTCTCCAATTGTTTAAGCCTGTCTTTATTTCTGCAAAGAGCACTTTAAAATTGGAGTCACATAGTTCCTGCGTTTATGTTGGTAGACATACTTCCCAATGTTTTATACCTTACATAGTTATTTCAGATGGAATTATCCTTTTAACTCTTACTCTGGGTTTTGCTGATATTATTCAAGAATACTGATGATGTATGTGAATTTATTGTATGCAGCAACTTTGCTCAATTTTTGTTTCACTTAATTTTTAGTTTGACTCTTAAGTTTTTCTAAATAAATCTTATCTTTGCATAAAGTGATCATTTTGTTTTCTTTTTGCCTGTGCCTACATATCCCCTTAATTTCTTTTTCTTATTGTCATGACTATCTGTTTTTAAAGCACTATATTAAACAGTGGTGATAATGAGAATCTTTAGCTTAACCTTGTTAGAAAGGCCTCTGACTTTCTCCATTACTTTGGTCTTTGACTTTTATAGATATATTATTATATTAATGAAAAGTCTTTATTCTTATACTTTTTAGAGTTTTTAATAGAAATAAGTCTTGTATTTTGTCTGAAACTTTTCTAGCACCTTTTGATGTAAATATATAGTTTTGATTGTTTATATTATTAACATGATTTTTTTATATTCATAATCTTCCTCATGTTAAACCAGTTCTGCCATTCTTGGTATAAATACATTTTTGTCATAGTGTATGATATTTTTAATAGGTTGTTGTAGCTACTAATATTTGATTTAAAATGTTTCCATTAGTGTTCATTAGGGATATTGATCTATATATAGTTTTCTTTCTCTGTTTCTCCCTAGTTTGGGTATCAATATCAAGATTGTATTTCTATTATAAAATATAATTGAGAGGATGCCTTATTTTCTTGTTGTTTGTGCAGTGGTTTTAATCATCCTCTTGCCTCTCTCTGAAATGAAAATGCATCTTTTTAACATTTTTATTTTTCTGGTTGTATGCTATAAGGCTTTTAGTCATAGAAAATCAGTGTTTTCCTAAAAGAATTATAGTTTGTGAAGGTTACCTGGAGGGCAATAAATAATTATGGATTAGGCTTGAGTAATTTGTGTCACACATTATTGAATAAGAATTGCCCGAGAAAACTGGTGTAAAGGATGTCACTACAGATATAGGACTGGAAAGAAAGGGGGGCCAGCTGTGTAGCAAGAGTGAGGGATAATCGTTAGAAAGCTTGTATGCTCAACTATTATCCACTTTGTGCCAAGAGAATTGGAGAAGGCACCCAGCATGTAGATGCTTTATGTGAACTCAGTGGATGAGAATTGTACAGAATGTAAGGTTATACAGCCTGGAAGGGAGCACCCACCTCGAGGAGATTATGGTTCTGTCAATGTCTGCCATTTGGCACTGCTTTGATGCCTTATCTCGATATGAAGATGTCTCCACATTCCCAAAGTCAGTGGAGTGAAATCCCTAGCCAGTCTGAAGATAGACTGAGTTTGGGCCCAAGGACAGTTCCTATTAAAAATTACTCAGACTTAATTGAACTGAATCAGCTCTAAATTCATTCCAACTAAAGCATTTTGTGAGTGAATGTTCAAGTGCATGGGAAACAAATCATAGAAAGATAAGTTATAGTCGATCAACCAGAAAATTTACTTATAGGATCATTTCTTTATTCTTCTTTCCCCATCATTTTTGGTTCATAGGTTTAGACCTGGGTATCTATCTATGCATGATTTGAGAGATTTTTTTCTTATTGGCCAGAATGGAATCACAAGGATAGCTTTGGCCTTCTAGTGGTGGTCCTTCCTCAATGTCCCTAGAAATCATTCCACAAATTTTTTGACTATCTGTTATTGCCCAGCACTATGGGAAATGCTTTGAGGCATGTGAATAGTGCTAAGTACAAAGACCCTGCCCTCAAAGAGTTTATAATCCATTTGAGGATATAGGACTAAAACACAAAGAAATAATTAGATGGTAATATTAGAAAGTAATTAGAAGGTAAGGCTATTTTGCTTAGGGGCTAGAGCACCAGGCTTGGAGATAGGAGGTCCTGGTTCAAATGTGGCCTCTCAGATACTTCCTAGCTGTGTGTCCCTGGGCAAGTCACTTAACCTCTGTTGATTCACTTACTGCTTGTCTGCCGTGAAACTGATACTTAGCATGGATTCTAAGACTGAAGGTAAGGGCTTAAAAAAAAAAAACATAAGAAATCACAGCATGTGGCACAGTACTGGTCACATTTTAGGCATTCAGATGCTAATGATTGAAAATATATGGCAGTTCTTCCTAGATGCTAGTTTCCCTCCCCCCGCCTCCTATTCCCCATTGTTTTATATTACTTGGATATATTTTGTATTAGCTTATATGCCAACAGTCAATAAACATCAAGTACCTACCAGGTGCCAGGCACTGTATTAAGCTCTAGGGATACAAAGAAAGGTAAAATAGAGTCCCTGCTTTTGAGGAGCCTGCAGTCTTCTGTGGGGAGAGCGTACAAATAACTGTGTTCAGATGAGATACAGACAGGCTGAACTGGAAGCAAGCAATGGAGGGAAGGCACTAAGATTGAAGGGGGGCAAGAAAGGTAAGCTTTTAATTGAGATTTCAAGGAAGCCAGAAGTTAGAGCTGAGAAGGAAGAGTGTTCTAGATGAGAGAAAGAGAGAGAGAGACAGAGAGAAAAAAGAGAAAAGGATGGAGAAAGAGAGACAGATAGAGAAAGAGAAAGAGAGGGAGAGGGAGAGAGAGAAGAGGGAGGGATAGAAGGACAGACAGAGAAGAGAGAGGGAGGGAGACAGTTAGACAGAGAAAGAGAGGGAGAGGGAGGAAGGGAGGGAGGGACAGCTGGTGAAGAATGGAATGTCTTACTCCAGGAGCAGGCCAGGGGCACTGGGTGATAGAAGTGTGAGAAGCTTGGGAAGGCAGGGACGACAGGCTGAAGGGCTTCGAGCAGGCAGCAGCTTTGTTTGTGGAGGGGGAGGGAGCCGGGGGAGGAGAACTCGGTGTTTTAGCAGCATCTCTGACAGCAGAGGATGGTGGGCAATGGAGCCAGGAGGCTGCTCCCATAGTTCAGCCATGAGCCGGGGAGGAGCCACGCTGGGCCGGAGAGGAGGGGGACGTCCAGGAGCTGCTCCCCTGCTGACGTCTTCAGACTGTGCATTGAGAGTGGCAGGAGGCAGAGAGGACGTGGGAGGCTGACCCCCTGGCCCAGGTGCAGAGTGTTGGGGTGATGGGAAGTGAGGAAGAAGGGAGGGTTTGGGGGGCAAAGATAACATGTTCAGCTCTGGACTAGGCGAGGCTGAAGGTGTCCATAGTATACCTAGTTCAAGGCGGCAGATGGTTGGAGGTCAGTCGAGAGGTCAGTGCTGAATGTGTGGATTTGATGGAGGTTGTTCCCAGCAGGTGCCGAGGTCACCAAGTGAAGCAGGGGCAAGAGAGAGGCCCTGGGACAGCAGCCCTGAGGAGGGGGCGATCTGCAGGCTCCCAGGGGAGAGTGAGGAGCTCGGAGCGTGGGGGTGGGGAAAGGGTCAGACGAGACTGGGGACGGGATCTGGCCAAAAGGGCAGGAGTGAAGGATGGACTCGAGGAGAACAGTGATGAAGGGAGGCCTGGTGGATGGCTTTAGTTCTACAGGAACATCCAAGGCAAGAAGGCTGGGACAGGACTCCTTGCTCCATTAAGGGGCCTTGTTTGCAGCGGGCAAGGGTACAGGGAGCAAAGGCAGAGGGTGGGGGAGTCCTCGAGCCCAGGCTTGGCCCAAGAGACCATCCTGTGCTAGGTGGGGGATGGGCTCAGGAGGACAGTGGGGAGCGGGTCCCTGGGGGATGAAGGAGGGACTTTGGGAGAGGCCCGCAGCTCTTGGGCGTGTATGAACATGGCTTCATGTGTGGACAGAGCAGTGGAATGACAACCAGGTCCAGCACAACTTTGTGGCTGACAGGAAGTTGTTGTTGCAGAGCAGGGCTTGACTCAGGCTCCCCATCCCCAGGTGCAGAATGAGGGGAGCCCTGGTATCCCCAGGCCTCTTTCCACAACTCAGGAGCCTCAGCACCTTCCTCTGGGCCCTCCCCCCGTCCTGCCAGCCCTCTGCATCCACTTGCCTCCGGCCCAAGAGGAGTCAGGGAAGGCCTGGTCATCGGTCCACAGGTCTGCTGCCCTCTGTGTGCTCCCACAGCCTCTGGCTGCTGCCCCTCCGTTTAGGGAGACGTTCTGGTCAGCAGGCCCCTTTCTGGACCCGGTGCCAAAATTCTTCTGTGTCAAGCGCACCCAGATAAGAGCACAGTGCTCTAGGCCCTCCTGCCTGCTTCTCCCCAGATGCTGGGCAGATCTGCGCCTGCCCCCTGCCCCTGCTTTCAAAGGCCCCTGCCATCCTGGGGCCTCCTTAGGGAGGGGCTGGCCTCCATGGGAGCACCCTCTTCCCTTCTTCCTCCTCCTCTTCCCCTCAGTGTGATTCCTCACTTCTCTTCCGTGGCAGTTGCCTTGTAACTGTGTTTTTTTTTTTATTAATTTATTTTATTTAGAGTATTTTCCCATGGTTACATAATTGTAACTGTGTTTTTAAACACCAACCATGCAATCATTTTTTGTTTGAAAGCCAGTGTCATTTTCTGTGGGGATGTCCTGGGGAGGGGGGGACAGAGAGCTGCTACAGAGAGTGAGCCTTCTCCCTGAATTCGGATCCGGCCAAGTACCTCGGTTTACTCATCTATGAAATGATCTGGAGAAGGAAATGGCTGACCACTCCAGCATCTCTGCCAAGAAAACCCTAAAGAGGGCCTCCAAGAGTCAGACGTACCTGAAGAGCCTGAACAGCAGCATCTTCTCTTGGGGTGGCCTGTCGGTCATTCTATGCCTTTGACTTTTCAG
Organism: Gracilinanus agilis; assembly: GCF_016433145.1. Lineage (NCBI taxonomy): Eukaryota > Metazoa > Chordata > Mammalia > Didelphimorphia > Didelphidae > Gracilinanus > Gracilinanus agilis. The sequence continues at coordinate 669,880,660 of NC_058132.1, read as the reverse complement.
CACGTGCTGGGGCACCTTCGAGCTTAAGTGATTCTGCTCACCGCCATGCTGAGGCCTGTGAGGCCAGACCCTCTCCGGCACTGTTTCTCCCCGATTCTGCTGCCCATCATGGGCTTGTCCAGGGCTTTTTCTTCCTGTGGAACAGTCTACACAGAAGCATTCTTGAGGATTTGGAGGGATCACTTGGACACCCTGTGTAGTCGGGGCAGCCTCACATCAACCTGTCCAAGAGGCTGTCCCGAGCTCTCTCTGTCCTCCGTGGGTAAAAGGCTGAGGCTCTCAAGTGCTTTAGAGCAGTTGGCGACTTTTTCCTCCTCTAGTCCAAAAGCCCCTTCAGTTTGATAGAATATGCAAAAGAACATTAACCAAATTACTGGCATGTTCTGGTTACTAAGTGGAAATACTGAAATAATGCAGTATTAATATGCACAAAAGTCAGAGAAATTATATTTGACTCTTTTTTTTTTTTAAACCCTGACCTTCCATCTTAAAATCAATACTGTGTACTGGTTCCAAGGCAGAAGAGCAGTAAGGACTAGGCAATGGGGATTAAATGACTTGTCCAAGATCACACAGCTAGAAAGTGTCTGAGACCAGATTGGAACCCAAGATCTCCTGTCTTTAGGTCTGACTCTCCATCTACTGAGCCACCCAGCTGCCCCCAATATTTGACTCTTGAAGGATTAGACATTTTCTTTAAATAGACTGTTATTTTTCCTAAAAATTGGCCTGCTTATTATTCAGTACATACTATTACTTGCTTAGGTTCGATTATTATGTAAAACTGGGGCGGGGGAACTACAAAAAGAATGGATCCCTTTCTACTGAAAGTATTTTTATTTTGTATTGAACAAAAAGGGTAATGAGACCCTTGCTGAAATTTTGTTGGGGGGCCCGCAGTTTAAATTTATGCCATTAATTGCCTGATTGTAACATGGTTTGATTTTATCACTTTAAAGCAAAAGATTTGGCTTGTGACCAAATATTTTTTTCTTCCTTAGATCAACCTCTCTACTTCTCCTACACCTGCACAGTTAATAAGCCGTTCCCAGGCTTCCAGTACTACCAGCAGCAGTATTACCCAACAGACTATGTTATTAGGGAGTACCTCTCCTACCTTAACAGCAAGCCAAGCTCAAATGTATCTACGAGCTCAAATGGTAAGATATGAACTGCAAAAATTTTCAGCATCTGTTGTTTTTTAGATTTAAGAAATCTCTGAAATGATTGGTGGGTCCGTTTTCCTCTTCTGTTTTCTAGATAATGACAAATGTCAGGTAGCTTAAATATTTTAATCAATAAAACAGTGTATCTACTTTTTGTTTAAGTATTAAACTCTGTGATTGAAGCTAGAAAAGTTTCCCTTAAGATAGAAATGTGGATCTTTTTCAAGGAATAGAATTTCTACAAATTTGGTTGGAAGCTTGAAGCTGAAAACAAGGAATCCAATTTGGAGATTTGAAAATATTTCTCACCTTATTCCTTACTACAAAATTCCAATCAGGATGAGGTTTTCCTGGATAATTCTTATAGTTTATTCCATATTTCATATTCTGCTAGTTTTGTTTAGATAGCTATAGATTTTATTCAATTAACATTTATTTAGCACTTATGGTTGCTTAAAACATATGCAAGGTCCTGAGCTCTTGTTTGTAATTACTTTCCCCCCCCTTATTTGCCAAATTTTATAGCTTGATCAAGGAACTGAGAATCAGATCGTGTTTATTACTCTGGTGGCAAACTACCTGACAGACTTAGTGGTATTCATGTTGTAGGAAGTGGAACAAAATATCTTTAGACTGAAGATTCCACATTTCAGTCCTCATGTCAGCCCCAGAAACTTCCAGTCAAATTTCAAAAAGAAGCAATATTATCTATTGTTATTCCTAGATTACCACCATGAATTTATCAAATGTCTAGTTTTAGGATTTTGACTAATTAAATTTTATATCTACATGATACTCTTTAAAGAAACATTAAGTTTATAGCCTTTTTGGCTAATCATATTCAGATGTGGTTTTCATATATCATGAAATGTTAGTTTTCCTTGTAAGATTTACATTTTGATGTTAAAATTTCATTTAATTCAGCATGCTAAGGAACTTTGACAACATACATTATTGATAGTTCTAGATAAGCCAAAATAAAATGTTTTTGAGGTATCTTATGTTTACCTAAATATAAATTATAAAGTAGGATATTGACACAAATCCTGAAATAATCACTTATTTCAATACATGATATATGATCATTATAAGGAGATTATATAGTATGTTGGGAATACTGATGGAGGACTGATGTAATATTGAATAAAGTCCTCTAATGAAGAGGGATGGTGATAAGAAATTTACATTTGTCATGATCTTGTTGCTTTTTTTTTTTTTTTTAATGATACCTTCTCAGGCTATGCTGTTGTATCATTTTAATGTTTCATTGTGGTACATAGTTCAACAGTGACTTTTTCTGCATGTCTAGTCTTTAAACTTTAGTTCATCCTAGATTGGTTCCATTCAAATTCTGGCCTGGCCACTTTACAAGTTATGTGACCTTAGGCCTCCCTCTTTGGCCTTCAATTTTCTTATCTGCAAAATGGAAGATCTGAATGATAGGATTCTAAAATCTATGATCATAGGAGTATCCCTCCTCTTCCCACCTTGACAGTTGTCCTTTTAAGGAAATGATTGCAAAAGGGTTTTTTGGGGGGAGGATGGAGGTTATGGATTTCCTGTTCAGATTTAGTTTGGACTTGCGGTCAGTAAGTTGGCTCCTTTTAGACATTTATTTTAATATATAATTGCTAACTTTGGGGAACACTTCTAAGAAATTCCTATCAACGAAGAACTCTTCTGAGCTAGTCTTTTATATGAAATGTCTCTTATATGTTAAAGATATTACAGTTCTTCCTATTTATAGTTGGCAGAACCTACTTCCACATAAAAATTATTTAAAAGTCAAATTCAATATAAATTTTTGACTAGGAAATGCTTCTAAACTGTATTATCTTTCTATCACAAACTTCAATCTCTCTTACTTGCTTTACATGTGCGTGGGGCATGTTCTTTTGTCTTCAGGGTTGTTTTTTGTTTTTTTTTTGTTTTTACTTTCTGTCTGTACAGCTGATTTTCACACCTGCTACTACTGTGGCTGCTGTACCGTCTGACATTCCTGTTGTCTCGTCGTCATCGTCATCCTCCTGTCAGTCGGCAGCTACTCAGGTGAGCTTGGTGAGATTCCTTGGCTCTCTAGTCAGAGTAAATATGTGTAGGGAGTTAAACTAGTGATGCTTTTGTTTCTAGCCCTTTGGGATATGTTGTGAGTAATCAATATTTATAAAATCAGAAAATACTTCAAGGAAGAGGTAAAAATACAGAGTTGTGTGTTGTGCAATGATAAATAATTTAGCCGTATGAGATCATCAAGCATAGGATATGTTTCTGCACTAAGTGTTTCGTTTATTGAAGTGATTGAATACAAAGGCAAATGTCTTTAGGGATTATTTCTAGACATATCCGTGGGAGACTCATTCTTGGATTGCTATTGTGTGACCTTTACAATCCTTTACAAATGGTCTGCAATTCTGTGTAAAGGATGTGAAAAAAGAAGGCATGTATGAATGAAAGATACCATTTAAGATACTAGCTGTGTTATTCTGCCTCAGCTGGTATTTGAGAACAACTGCAGTACGAACAGATGTTTACACGGTCAGTGAGGACTTCTCAGGGCTAATGCCGGAGAGTCCCTTAAACTGTGGTAAGAAAGAGAAGCTATAGGCCAGTGATGGCGAACCTTTCAGAGATGGAGTGCTAGGCCCTTCCCCTCCCTGAGTGCCAGGCTTGCCCTGCCCTGCCTTACCCCACACACAGGGGAGGGAGGAAGCACTCCTATTGGGCTGTTGGGAGGAGGGGTGGGGGAAGTGAGGAATGTCCTCAACGAGTGTTGGTAGGGGGAGTGGCCTGAGCACCCTGCTCCCCTCCAGCTCTGCCGCCTATGAGCTGCCCACCTTACCCCACTCCCTGTGAGCTCCCATTGGGCTGCTGGGCAGATGGCGTGGTGGAGGGAAGGGAGGGGAACAGCTCTGCTTTTCTAGTAATGAACTGGGGGGGGGGCATGTGCCCACAGAGATCGCTCTGTATGCCATCTTTGGCATCCATGCTATAGGTTTGCATTATTGCCATAGGGAATGTAGCTGGCATTTGAACAGCACTGTATACTTTACAAAAAGATTCATATTATTCCATTTTTTAATTATTAAAAGTATTGACAACGTGGATATCATTCATTTTACATTTGTTTTTCCAGAAAAGTTGGCTATAAAATGGGTCCTATTTTTCCAATAGTTTCTGTTATAAAATCTGAACTATCATATCAGGGGGGAAAAATATTCCAGTAGACATAATTGGAAATTTTTGTTAAAGAAGGAATTTTAAAGATGATAGTTAGATTAAATGTAAGCCAAATCTAGCTCATTGTATAGCCTTGTGCAATTTACTTGCCCTCTCTGATTTTCATTTTCCTGTGAATAAAACCAGATCAGTCAGTGAGCTGATCTCTAGGTCCCCTTCTAGGAAAGCTAGGTAGTTCACTAAGCCTAGAGTCAGGAAGATCTGTGTTCAGATATGGCCTTAGACACTTCCCAATCACTTTGCTGCTGTTTGCCTCAGTTTCCTCATCTGTAAAATGGGGATAATAATAACACCTGACTCCCAGAGTTGCTGTGAGGATCAGAGGAGCTAATCCACAAAGTGTTAGTCTAGTACCTACCACAGAATAGACACTGTAAATGCTAGCTATGAATATTACTACTCTTACTACACAAGAAAATTCTCTTCTGTTAATACAGCTTTTTTGGCTCTCTTCTGGCCTGTGTATCTATGACATTTAATAGTACTTGATATCTATAGGTGTTTCTGTCTGATACCTGAGATCCTCTAGGTCAGAAATATTTCAAGTTCTCTAATATGACTTAAGGCCTCACTTTATCAATACCTACAAATTTGAAGAGGGGTAACTAGTTATATTTTTAATAATCCTAACTTTACAGACACAATAGCAAGGATAAACTTTCTGTACTTAGGAAATTATAGCATAATAATTCCATATGTAAATTGTATTATTACTTCAAGACACTTATTTAGCTAACAATTATGGGACATTTGTAATAATTCAGGAACATTCAGTGTTATGTGTAGCATAGGGTTTAATTAATAATGTTAAAAGTTTTTTCTCCTTATTCTTGTTTTAAATTTGCACACTGACATAAAATTATAAGAAATTTGGACTAATCCAACCTTGTTTGTGATTTTGCTAAAAAAAATTTATGAACATGAGAGAGAACGACTTGATTAAGAAGGAGCCTGTTTGTAGGAAATAGGTGCCAAGGCAGTGAAATGCCCGGTGTAGGGGTGAGTGGTATAATTAAAATGAGAGGTATTTCATTAGAAATCCAGAGATTTAGGATCTAGATCTGACTCTCTTTATGCTAGTTGTGAGACCTTGGCCAGATGATACCAAGTTGTTGAAGAGAATGTTTCATTAAGTGGAAAGAAGATTTCCTTAAGAATCTGGAGACCCGAAATGTAGTTCAGGCTCCACGAATTATGTCAAACCAGCCACACTCAGTGTTGTAGTCGTCATTTTTTTTAAACTTGGGAGTGAGAGAAAGGGATGCCATTAACTATCTAATTTACTTTCACTAGTTTATAAGCATCAAGCAAGGTAGTGGATATATAGGTGATTTTAAAAGTGTTAAGGGTCACCATGTAAGGTGGTATTAACTAACACAGCTCTTTCAAAAAGTATTTGGCAGAAATAAGGAGAATCTTAAAATTCAGTAATAGTGATAGCCCATTTGTGGATTTATCTGAGGATTCTTATCTGAGGAAAGCAGAATGTTTTTTCCAGAAATGAAGTTATGCCATGAAAATCTGATTGTTATATTAGCATGATAAAATCCATTTGTCACATAGTTTAGAAGCCATACTTAAAATATATTTTTTATTTATGTATTTTACATATATACATCTGTCACCAAGACAAAATTATCATGTGTTAGATAAGCACAGTAATATAAAATTTGAAGACATTAAAAAAATTTAAAATATAAATAAAATTAGAAAGCTATATAGGGGAAAAAGGGAAAATGAGAAAGATCGAATATCCTGTAGAAATGGGCATATGTAAATTTTCCACAGTTCACATAATGTTAACTAACATTCTAATTTAGTGTCCATAATTTGGTGGGAATAATATTTTTTCATCATTCTCTTGATTATCTGTGTTATTGATATAGGTCAGAAAACTTAATTCTAGATTTATCTCTTTCTTAGATATTCTCTCCAAGAATGTTTCTGAGTGCTTTAGCACATGTATATATATTTTTTTTTTTTAAACCCTTAACTTCTGTGTATTGACTTATAGGTGGAAGAGTGGTAAGGGTAGGCAATGGGGGTCAAGTGACTTGCCCAGGGTCACACAGCTGGGAAGTGTCTGAGGCCAGATTTGAACCTAGGACCTCCCGTCTCTAGGCCTGCTCTCAATCCACTGAGCTACCCAGCTGCCCCCCACATGTATATTTTTTGCAAGAGGGATATAACTAATTTTCATGTTAGGTCAAAAAAACTATAAGACTAGTAAATCTGCTAGGAGAAATGAAAAGGCCACTAGGTACATTCCAATATTAAGTCCATTAATACAGATACAGTTAATTGTAGGTTCATTTATTGCTACATGGTGAATGCTAAGCTAATTTTGGAAAATTTACAAATTAGAAAAAGATCCTTGTCAGGGCTTACTTAAAGAGAAAAGTCTTTGAATCCACTTATGGTGTTGATTAGATACACAATGTCAGTTAGCAAGAACTCCATGCCTTTTGTGTTGTAGGTACTATGTTAGTTGCTTATAGAGCATCATAGGTACCTTGAATGAATGCAAGAGAATTAAAAGATGAATTCCTTGCCCTTGAGAGTATGATTTAACTGAGGAGAAATACACATAAGAAGCAAGAGGAGAACATATTTGCAAAGCAGCTCAGCATCATTTATTATGTTTTTTGGCAAATCACTTAATCTCTCTGCCTCGGTTCCCCAAAGGGCCAATGCTACCAAAAATGCATGTGTTACAGTTGCATGAAGCCGACCTCTGGGAGAAAGGGAGCCAGTGACCACTGGGGTAGTGTTCCCAACTGGGCATCTTTGGTGGTGCTGCTAGCAGGGTAGGCCTTGACACTTGTCATCGCAGTCTTAAATTTATATTTATATGTACTTATTTAACATTTGTGGTAATTTTGGCTTAAAGCTCTCTCTTTCTTTTTCTCTTTATATATACATATACACACACATAAAATATGTATTTAAGTATGGTTTTTAAACTATGTGACAAATGGATTTCATCATGCTAATATAACAATCAGATTTTTGTGGCAGAACTTCATTTCTGGAAAAAACAATGAGCTTTTCTCAGATAAGAAGAAATCTCCCTTTCTTTTCCTCCACAAATGGACCATGACTATTACTGAATTACAAGATTTTTATCTAAGATAATTATAAAAATGAGTGCAAGAATGAAGTTTCCCTTTGGAGTGCCATCTGATCAGCTTATGAAAGTTACTTCCCAAAATGAAAGTAGTATACCTCTAGGAATTGTTAAGTTAATTCATTCATTTAAAAATACCTTAAAGGGTAGTTAATTGAAAGTGTTTTTGATAAATTTAATTATAGTTTTAACTTATTAAGGCATTTATTAGAAGAGGGAGCTAGGTGGCACAACAGATAGAGTTCTGGACCTGGAGTCTGGAAGATCTGAGTTCTGGGCAAGTCATTTAACTTCTATTTGTCTCAGTTTCCTTATCAGTAAAATGAGGATAATAATAGAATCTACTTCCCAGGATTGTTGTGAGGATCAAATGAGATAATTATTGTAAAGTGCTTATCACAGTGTCTGATACATAGTAACCACCATATTACTATTAGCTATTGTTATTATTAGAAGATGTAGAAGAAAAGGTAATCCTATCCAGCAAATAATATGTTTGTATTTGATTATATTAAATTATAATGGGTTGTTGTTAAACTCATTCCTTGCTGACATATAAATTATTCTACTTTCATCATATTCATCTTGATAATTTTTTTACCTGTTTCTTAAAAATTGTACTTTTTATTTAAAAGGTGGCTATTTTGTTATACTTCTTTCTTTGTGGTTTTAGCAAGTTTTTCAACATTGAACTATTTGTATGAAAAGCAGAGTATTACTATTTTATCACCATTGTTTTACTAGTAATTATTACTATATCATGTTATTGATATTCTTTTTTCTGAATTTGCTGTTATGTGACTTGTAGGTTCAGAATTTAACATTACGCAGCCAGAAGTTGGGTGTATTATCTAGTTCTCAGAATGGTCCACCAAAAAACAGTAGTCAAGCTCAGTCATTGACCATTTGTCATAATAAAACGACAGTAACCAGTTCTAAAACCAGTCAACGAGATGCTTCTCCAGAAAGTCATAAGAAAGGAGAGAGCCCGAGTTTGGAATCTCGAAGTACAGCAGTTACACGGACATCAAGCATCCACCAATTAATAGCCCCAGGTAGGATGAAACTCTGTATTGATGTAAAATGAAGCTGTAATTAGTTGGGAGTGATTTGAATGTTTTCAGTTCTGTAAGAACTGTTCCATTTAACCTGAGCTCTTCTTTTGTGACTGAGTCGTTCAGGTTTACATGGAATTTTCACTCAGCAGTAAAGAATATCAGTTCTTTTTTTATTAATAGATATTGATCATAACAGATTTTTATACTGCAAGTTGTATTTGTTAATGTTAAAGAAAAATCCCTCTATTCCTAGTTTTACCTTAAGTACTTTCAGTTGGTGACCTGCTTCTTAGCAGTTAGCAAAATAGTAAATCTTTGAATAATGGTACTTTTAAATCATCATTTCCTTTTTATATAAATTTCATAAATTGAAAGAATCTTAATACTGCATTTTGAAAAAAAGAACTTAGAAGTCCAACAATTTAAATAAAAATACTATAACAATAAAGTTGATATTTTATGTTATCAGTATTTGACTAACAAGTATAATATTTGGTTGCCCCATATTAGTAGGGTATCACTTCTGTAATATTCCTAACTTGTGGGAGGACATGGACAAGAGTTGAACAGGATTGGAGGGAATACCCACATCGATGAGATCACAGGTCCTTTTGACTGTTTAAGTAAGTTGACCTGTAGAATAACTAGACCTGACTTCTACTGTAAAGAAATAGGTTTCAATTTCTCCTATCTGTATAGGCTACTGTTCCCTGCCTTCCTGCCCTTTTCTTTCCTGTCCCCTTCCCTCCCCACCCGCCCACCCCCAAAAAAAGACCAAACTGGTCTCAAGAACAAACCAGCTTCTCTCTGGTGAAGGCAGTCAAAAAACCGATGGGGAAAATGGAAAAGGTTAAATATCAGCCACAGGGAGACAGTATGCTCCCAATGACTGCTTTGTAAGCATTTCAGATAGGATCTTGATAGGGGAAATAGAGTTTAGGTTAATTTAATTTTGTCGCCCCACCCCCAATATCATCAACAGTGAAAGCAGCAAAGTTGGGGTGGGGGTGGCATGGAGAAAACCTATTTCAAGAAAAGAAAGAATTTAGAATATAGATTATGTGCCACCCCCTTATATCGCTTCTCCTTTCACACTTGATAGCAGTGGTAGGCCAATCTTCCTCATGGTGGGGATGAGATGTACCTGGGGTTAAGAACCTCAGAGAGGAGAAACAAGCAACAACTTGAAGTCAGAGGTGCCAGGCAGCAATGCTCATTGGCAGCTGAGGTTCAGAGCTCCTTGGTGACAGGCACCCCTCTTCTCTCCTCCCCCAACCCATTTCCTGCCATATTGTACTTCCTGGGAAATCAAAGAACCAAATCTACAACCACATCTTCGTGCAGAAGAGTTTATACAAGTGTCATTCATAGCCGGCTCTACTTGGGCAGCAGCTGTATCCTTTGGATTGGGCTACCCCTCATCACTGGTGGGAAACTGATAGGGGGGTGAGAATTTCTTTAGGAACCAAAAATAAATGAACCTCCTTTTACTCTGTATATGGCTTATTCCTATAAACTTATTTTTACATTAAGAGATAATAAGTTAGGCTCTAATACAGGATAGTCTTAATTATGCTTCTGTGGGAAAATCTTTCATGAAAAGAAAAAAATTATTATTGATAGAAATGTTTTCTAGAAAAGATTTGTTTTCCTAAATATGTGAGTATTTCTCATCTTGTTTATATTAATTTTTAAAATGTAAATTTATCTTTTGCTCATTTTGCTTCAAGGTAAATTATAGTCCAATTCCTGTTGGAATTTTAAGTAATGGAACTTGAGATTGTTATAATTGATCTTTTGTGTTTATGAAAGTGGCCACATTGAATTAGTTGTTCTTGAAGTTCTTTTTTAGGTGTAAATCCAGAACTATTGATTTGATGGCTTCTGAGATCTGTTTCAACTCTGACTTTCTATGATTTCCTGTGTCAAAAAAATAGTTTTAAAGTCTTAGTTTAAATCAAAGCAGTGTGGCTTAGTGGGCAGAGAATAAGTCCTGAGTCAGGAAGAGCTGTGGTCTAAGTTCTGGTCTCTGGCTTAGACCAGCTGTGACCCCAGGCAACTTTCTAAGACTCTTAGCTTGTAGAGAAGACACAGACCTGCCTTGGTAGAGGAAATTCCCCATATTAATGAAATCTCAGATCTAGATCATTTCTATAACTTAGCTTTAAATCCTTTTTGGTGGCTATATGGAAGTTTTCATTCAGTAAAAATCATTTCACTTTTTTTTAAGGTAATTAGGTTTTTGGTGGATCTTCTAAATGCCTCTTTCTCAAGATGTTTTTTAAATCATAAGATTTAAGTAATAAATATAGTAAAATGAAAAATAGTAAATGAATAAAAATAAATGAAATAAATATAAAATGAAATAAATTCTAAAATAAATTGAAATTTTCATTTTTCTTATAGACATAAGTAAATATGAACTTTCAGTTTTATCAATTATATACTAAACTTTTAGATAAAGTTTTTCTTTGAACTATTATTAAGCTAGTATTTCAATTTCTTTTCTGAGAGCTATGTAGCAATTCTTCAATGTAGAAATAGAGAGGATTACACTTACATTTTGTTTTGAGTGACGGATTCTTTGTTGTCAGAGGCAGAATGAAAGGGAACCCCTAGATGAGGTCAGTCCTCGGTCATCAGGTAGATTGTGAGTGGCATATCTAATTTTTCCCAATGGCAGGAATCTATACTAAGATTCACATAAAATCTTCAAAAGATTATTAAACGCCTACTATCTCCCAGGCCCTGTATAAAAGAAAAAAAGCATGAGATTCTACTTCATTATCTCTTTCAGTGCCTTCTTAGGACTGAAACAGAGATTATGAAACTTTTAAAAGTTTATATTTATTTTAGTTGTGTAGCTGATCTTTCCCCCAGTATTCATACTAGATTAAAGGTTCATTTTTTCTTTAGTTGTATTCCCTTTTGTGGCCCAAAGAATAGGGAACCTTTACATTAACCCCAAACTGAAAAATTGAGAAGCCACATACAGGTACTCAGTGACTTTGAGTTATATTCAGACATGGCTTAGGAGTCTTTGTGAGGGTGATTCTTAAGCTGCCCCTGGTTTGGATGGTATCCTTTCTAACTGAAACTATTTTATATCTCTTCCATTGATTCAATAGTAGCAAAAAATATTCACTGTCCTAAAACTCTTCCAAATTGAATAGAACTATTCTAGTGACCTTGTGCAAGATCTGACAAGTGTACCTCTAGGCCATCTGTGGATGTGCATTTTGAACCAGTTGATGTTTTACATTCTACTTTGAAATTGCCCAACATGCCGCTCTCCCCATTGGACTCTTCACTGGTGTTAATCTGTAAAAGTGATGTTTGCATGTCACTCTTACTTGGGAGTCTTCCAAAAGGTTTCTGTTGACTTTGTGGTGTGAAGCTAGGAGGATTTCTTTAGATTTCTTGTGGTTTTCTGAGAGATCCTGGAAATCAGTAGTAATTGTCATTTTTTTCTCTCACAGCTTCATATTCTCCAATTCAGCCTCATTCTCTAATAAAACATCAGCAGATTCCTCTTCATTCACCACCTTCCAAGGTGTCCCATCATCAGCTGATACTGCAGCAGCAGCAGCAGCAAGTCCAGCCACTGACCCTTCAGAGCCCAAGCCAAGACCCCCCAGCTTCCCAGCACTGCGTCCCCATCCAAAGCCATGGTCTTCCCGTGGCACCAAGCAGCTCCCAGGCCCCTCACTGCTCGCCCCTCCAGAGCCACCCACCGCCTCTCACGGCCTCTCCCCCCCAGGCCCAGGCGGCACAGCAGTCGGTCGTGGTGTCCCCCCCGCCACCCCACTCTCCCAGCCCATCTCCCGCCATCATTCTCCATCCACAGGCACTCATTCAGCCCCATCCTCTGGTGTCCTCAGCCCTGCAGCAGCAGCCCCCGGCTCAGGGCCAGCCGGCCGCCCAGCCTCTGACTCTTCCATCTCACCTCCCGCTTCCGGCGTCCCCCGTCGTGCACCTGGGGGCTGTCCAGCAGCCCTCCCTGGTGTCTCCGGGGCCGCAGATGGTGTCTCCTGCCGCGCACCAGCCCTACTCCGCCCTGCAGTCTCCTCCAATCCCCCTCGCGCCTCCCCCACAGCTGTCCCCATCTCCTCCGGCCCAGGTCCCGGCGCTGCCCCTGCAGTCTGTGCAGCCCTTACAAGTGCAGCCTGACCTCCTGTCCCAGGGCCAGATGCTGGTGCAGAACGCTCTGGTGTCTGAAGAGGAGCTCCCCGCCGCCGAGGCCCTGGTCCAGCTGCCCTTCCAGGCGCTGCCCCCGCCCCAGACCGTCGCTGTCAACCTTCAGGTGCAGCCGTCGGTCCCGGGAGAGCCGCCAGTGGTAAGCCCTCGGACGCTCTTTCGCTTTCTCCAAGCAGGACTAGAGTAGTAGGAGCAGCTTCTCCTCCCCGGGCTTGTGCCCCAGAGCCCAGACGCCCGAGCCAGGGGCCCTCAGCCACGGCCTGCCACCTCCTCCACACGTGGCGTCGTTCTCTGGGCTACCACTTGCATGCTTGGCCATTTGTGGTGGTGATTAAAGTTTGGCCATCATCACTTTTATTACTATTTAAACAAATCCATCTGCTATCTTTACAGAGTTGATTTTTTTTCCCCCAAGGGAATGCATTTGAACCCGAGTCATCTACACAAAGTTTTTTCTCTTAAGGTGATTATCCTTCCTAGATCCCTTCCATTGGCTTGTGTGTTCATAAATGTTTGATTCCTATAGATGACTGATATTTGTACAAACTGCAGTCTCGCCCTAATTTTAGGAACACTTGTTTGGGGAGTCGAGTCAATATGTTTGTGTCTATGCCATCATTTTGAAAAATGGACATTGTAAGGTAGGCGGCCTGAAAGTCTGGAAAAGATCCCAGCTTCATAATGAATCACATAATCTTTTACCCCCTGCTTCTCATTAAAAGTAAAAACACATTATTAAAAATCTTATAAATTTTAGTAAATTAAACAGTGAAGATCGAAGAGAAAGTCATTCATTGTGAGGTGTGAACTTTTGAAGGATTGTCAAAGGATGTAAATAGTTCAAATAAAACTTAACAAGAAGGGAGTTGACTTTGGAAATACATTTTTTTAGATAATTCTCTACATTTTTTGTTTTGTTTTTCAATTCATAATAATTTGCACAATATGAGGCCTCTGGATTCATATGCAAGATAATCACAATACAGAATTATATTCCAACAGGAGAAAATAAAGGGAGCTTCTTATTAGAATAAAACAAAAGATAGATCTTTTTTTCCTGGAAACTTAAAAACAAATTCATCAGAAATCAAGAGTTGCATACTCAGAGTTCTTTTGTGGAAAACATCCTCATTCTGGTGTCTAGGACTAAAATTGAGAAACACTGGTGCTGATCTTAGGTGGCCTGAGCAGGTAACTGGTAATTTTCTCTCCTTCCTTTACACCACCTCACTTTAAGTTGAAGTGCAGTTTAACATGAGGAAAAAACTAGCAATGAACTAAAAATATTCACAAAGATGTGAACAAATTTTAATATAGTGTTACATTTTCTTATTTATAATATCTGATTAGTCTTTTCAAGTTAAAAATAAATTTCCTGGGGGCAGCTGGGTAGCTCAGTGGAGTGAGAGTCAGGCCTAGAGACAGGAGGTCCTAGGTTCAAACCCGGCCTCAGCCACTTCCCAGCTGTGTGACCCTGGGCAAGTCACTTGACCCCCATTGCCCACCCTTACCACTCTTCCACCTATGAGACAATACACAGAAGTACAAGGGTTAAAAAATATATATATAAATAAATAAATTTCCTTGGGTTTTTTTGTTCTTCCCCTCCCCCCTACCCCCCAGTAAACCTTGGGAAATAAATCCAGGGTAGAAGTGTCGGGTCTTATTTTAATAATGAGGCAAAAAATTTGGCTTGGGTCTAAAAAAATTAACAGCAGTAAAAAAAAAAAAGTTCAAGTCTTTAAAAAAAAAAATCTTTTCCTTTTGGCACTATTACTCCTAATAAGTTTTTTACTTTAAAAAATTCCTGGGGGGCAGCTGGGTAGCTCCCCATTATGTTGCTATAGCGTTTTCATGAAGTTGCTTTTAATGATCAATTTCCCTTGAGTCCCATACTTTTGTTTCTTTTATTCCAATACTTATTTCTCTCTTATCTTCTACCGCCTCTGCCCCTCTTCCCCTAAAATGCACATGTCTTCTGGAGTACATTTTTCTGATTATTTCAAAATATTTAACTGGAGAGGTACATTTACACCATACAGGGTATGAACAAATTAAAAGGTAAGGAGTGTTTAATACAAATAAATGCAATATGCTTGTTGAAAGGGTGTACTTAGGAAATAAATAAAAGGGTTTTTTTTTTTCATTGGGAAGGTACACAATTTAAACTTAATAAACAAGTATTTCCAGTTTATTTTGAGAGATAGATGGGAAAAGTACATTTTCTCGAAGAATGTTAGCTATCCATAATACCTTCCTAAGAGAAACATTTAAATTACTGGCCTACCAGAAGTCTAGCTTTTCCTTAATTAACTTGGGAGGAAACCCATCATGTATTTTCATTTGTATAGCTCTAAGTTTTGCACGATAGTATATTGCCGTTTGCTTTGCTTTGGTTTTTGAATTCATGCCCAGTATTTGTGACATTTCTAGCAATTCTTCATTCTGATTGGCCAGTAACTATCCTGCCTTTACTAAGAGATTCAAAAGAAAGTTTAAGTAGTTTTAGTCAAAATGAGTGCAAAATAGAATGAATGTTCATTTTTGTTGATTAATTCAGAATGTTATTTGTACTGTTTGGTTCCTTCCTTTCCTTCCCTTTCAACATGTGTCAAAATGAGATGTGCATGACTAGACTTTTATATTTGTCAGTATTAAATAAAAAGATCACTCAGCAGCTGCTTGAATAGCATGCAAAGGGATTGATTGACAAGAACATTTCAGCATTATAAAAAAGATAATGGTCATTGGAAGAAAAAATTACTGAAGTATAAAACTAGTGAGTTGAAAATAGATTAAATTTAGCAAACTACTAAAATTTATCAATTACTATTGACTTGGCAGGTTTTTCTGATTTTTTGGGGGGTGGGATGGAGGTGTGTGGTTACAGATGCTAGTGGATTGACTGCTCTCCAGTGGCTGGTGTTGCCTTGTTCCCTTTCATGAAGGTCTTTGTTGTTGTTGTAGTTAAATTGTTATGTTAATTTTAAGCTCCATGGCCCTCCTCCCTTGGCTACCTCTATGGTTTTCTCCAGGGATCCCTGCATAGGTTGGAATCAGAAGCAGGAAGTTTGTTGCCATCCTTGACTCACCTCACAAAATTGGGTTTTAAACAGATGCTTGTGTATAACCAGAAATAGAAAGTTTTTTCACACATTAAAATTTGTAGAATTAATGTTTTAGTTTGGTGACAACATATTAGATGGTGTTTGGTTTTATTTGATTTCACGTATGTTTGTTAATATTGAGTTTTTATTTTAATTATTGCTTATCGTCTACAAATTAATCTTACCAATTTGATTTTTAAAAAATTTGTGTAGGAAAAAAGGCAAAATATGTGTGACATCTTAAATCTTAGGTCAGCTTGACTGAAGATTTTCTAGTCTGTCAGAGTTATGGTTAAATATATCATTATAAATTATAACCTCTGACACACTAAGTAAATCTAAGTTAACACTTAAGCTTTGGAACATCATGGGGCATTTTTACACTTAATTTGATATTTTGCACAATCTTTTAACAAGATGACTTGAAAACGTACATAGTTTGTATATCATTTGTGGTTTTCATGTGAGTGGATTTGAAAACATGCATGATTTAATGAAATATTTTTTTGGAGAAAATTTTGAAGGTTTTAAGGTAATAATTGCTATTCAAAAAAATCTCACTATTCTTTTGTAAGTTAAATTAAGAAAAGTTCTCATAATAAAAGAAGGGAAAGAATTGCTTTAGCATTACTGGATTGAGAACTTTGAAGGAACCTTTGGTGTCATATATTTCAGCCACTTCTTTTTACAGTTTTAGAAACTGAGGCCCCAAAGGGAAAGTGACTTGTCCAAGGTATACAGTAATCCACAGAGCTGAGATTTTGAACCATGCCCTTGATTCCACACTCGGTGATCTTTCTGTTTCATTGATATTAAAAGGTTATTTCTTAAATCTAGACAAAAATTAAACACTCCAGTGTTAAACAGGTAAAATAAAATTTTATTTCAAATGAAGAAACTAAATTTTGTCAGCCAATGGAAATTTTCTCTGAAAATAAAGATTGTCTAAAATTGCCCTTTTAAATTTAGTAATGTAGTTTAATTCTTTAAAGCTTCTTTTCTTTGTAAATAGAGTATTTTAAAATGTAAATGTGATAAATGGTGTAGATTAGATATTTTTCTGATGTCAAAAGCAGCTGTTTTCTTCTTAACAGTAAGTTAAGTTTTGTTAATTGGATCCTTGAGGACATTACAGACTAAAAGAGAACAGGAGCTTCTTTTCAAATATGAATGATTTTCTCTTAACACTTGACATTTTCAGAACTTCTGAAATGTTTTACATTGGTTTACTCTTTAGCTTCCATAATGTTATTTTTAAAAATGATGAGGGCCGAGATCAAAAGGAAGAATAGTATTTTAATAAAAGCCATGCTGATAGAGATAAACTGACCACGCGCTTGTAAGAAACCTATTCCAACCTCAACTCAGCCATTTACCTTTCCTCTCTCCGCAAGCTCAGGTAACTACAGAGGAAGTCCCACGTCACTTCCCCCTATTTTAAAACAGTCCCTCACCTTCAATACGTAATCCAAAACAGGAAACCCATTGGACCACGGGGAAATGTAGTTTTAAGGACCCCCACAGGTCCACAGAAGTTTGTCAAACACTATATTGAGGTTCAATCCTTCCAAATAGAACCCCAGGTGATTTTAACTAACACAATAATCATTAGGAAGAAGAGATATTCAAATGGTTCTTGGCTTAAGTTTGTCCCCTGCCAGGGAGTCCAGGTGTTTTTTGTTCTCCCTCATTACCATGATCATGTTGGCCAGGTTATGGACATTTCCAAAAACCACCCAGAAATATAGTCCACAGATATAAGATATTTCTCAAGCACTTTATATGTACCAAGCTCAAGCTTATACTCCCAAGTTAAGTTAAAAGTAGGAAGATTGCTGATATATTTGAGATGTCAAATAACTATGTTTATATGTTTTGAATGTTGAGTTTAGGAATGGGTAAGGTGGGTTTGCCTGCTTTCCTTCCCTCCTTCCTACTTTCCTTCCCTCCTTCCTTTTTTCCTTCCCTCCTTCCTTTTTTCCTTCCTTCCTTCCTTCCTTCCTTCCTTCCTTCCTTCCTTCCTTCCTCAAAAGTATTTCACTTATTATTATTGGAAAAAAATTTTTTTTCAAATTGAAAAATAATGTCCTGCCTTGACCATCATCTTTTCTGAAACCACAATGCATTTTAGCATGGCTATCAGTCCATCATCTGCTTTTAGTGAATTATTGTGCAATATTTAAGTAATTCCATTCAATTATTTTCACATTTCTTTCAGCTAATAGTTTAAATAGCAAATTAGATTTTATATTTGGATAACCATATTTTAATAAAGTTATTCAGTTTTTAAAATTACATGATCTAAAGATAAGCTAGAAGTCAACCTAAACCAATGTTCTGCCTTCCTTAGGTTTACCAAGTAGAGGATGTGTGTGAGGAAGAAATGCCAGAAGAATCAGATGAATGTATCCGTATGGACAGAACCCCACCACCCCCTACTCTTTCTCCAGCAGCTATAACTATAGGCAGAGGAGAGGATTTGTCTTCTGAACATCCTTTATTAGGTAAGAAGAATGTCAGCTTGCTATCTATGTACATTGGTTCTGAGGGAAAAAAATTATTTTTCTCCTTCAGAAAGTCAACTGATTATTATGAAATTATTAAAAATTAAGATTTGAGGGGGCAGCTATGTGGCTCAGTGGATAGAGAGCCAGGTCTAGAGACAAGAGGTCCTGAGTTCATATCTGACCTCAGACATTTCCTAGCTGTGTGACTCTGGACAAGTCACTTAATGCCCATTGCCTAGCCTTTACCTCTCTCCTGCCTTGAAACTTGATTTCTAAGATGGAAGGTAAAGGTTTAAAAATATGTATATTAGTTGACAAATTTCAGCAAAAAAAGCCCCCAAAACTCACAATAGGATCAGTAGCATACATCATAACCTCTTTAGGTAACAGGATATATTTAATTATTTTTCCCCAACAAAATGCTTTTTTGCAACATGTTCTTCAGTAAGGTATAAACTGATCTCTTCATCATAATCATAAAAAACAATTTTAAGTTGGTTGTGATAAAAATTTCCTGGATTTGAAAGAATTCATTTATGTAGACGTGTTTTTAGAGTTAAAAAAGAATGTAGAAATATAGTCCACTCTTCTCTCATTTTATTGATGAACACTCTGAAACTCAGACAGGTAAAGTGGCCCTGCCAGGGGGTGACCTCCAGCTTCCAAGCCAGTGTACTTTCCCCCCAGACTGTGCTCTGTGAAGTCACCATAGTCTAGTTAGGCTGTACAGTCTCTCTGTCAAAAATGTCATCATGTCTTCATTAGGGCAGGGTCTTGGGATGTCACTAGGGCAGGTGCAGATCTTGTCCTCTCTCATTTACATGCTTAGGGAATTGCTTGTAACTTTGAGAGTTGGTGACTTGTCCGTGAGTGGTGAGGTGTCAGGGGTAGGATATAAATCTTGTTTTTCTGACTCTCCATCCAATGTATCAGCCATGATACCATGTTGCCTTTCTTCATTACTGCATCAGAAACAATTCCTGCAATTACTTTTATTGGAGCTTTTTTCTCAGCCCCAAGGCCCAAATAATATTGACTAGTAACTGCATGTAGCTTAATCTGATGACAACAATGAATAAAGTTTGGCTATTTAATTAAATTGTATTTAATTAAACCTTAGTGATACTTGCAAGAGACAGAGATTAAAACATCCTTGGAGGACTATTGTATCTGAACCCTGCTTTATAGAATGAGTTGTTCTGTGCTGTCTAAAATGTTCAGATTACTCTGGAACCCTGGCATTTTAAAAAAGCGCTGATGTTTAAAACCAGATGTGTCCGGGAGCTGAAAAAGATGCTCCAGAGGCAGCTGGGTGGCTCAGTGGATGGAGAGTCAGGCCTAGAGATGGGAGGTCCTGGGTTCAAATCTGTTCTCAGACACTTCCCAGCTGTGTGACCCTGGGCAAGTCACTTAGCCCCCATTGCCTAGCCCTTACCACCCTTCTGCCTTAGAACCTATATACAACATTGATTCTGAGATGGAAAGTAAAGGTTAAAAAAAAGATGCTACATGTTTCCATGTTAATTTATCAGTATAGAGCTTAGAGGATATGAAATCCTAGATTGATCTCGACTTTTTGTGTTTCCTTCATTCAGTGTCAGACATGGGGCCCATAGCACTTCAGGTGGGGCCTGAATCAGATTAAAATGTAATTGGGAAATATTTAACAAAATAAATTAAAATACAGGAAAGCAGAGATGATATTATATTTTAAACCTGTCAATATATGCCCCATATCCTTATGTACAAATTAGTGCTCCTCCCCATTCCCATTTGTTTGACCCCACTGTTCTATGTGACCATTTTCAGTGGAGCTTAGCCATCCTAGCATTCTTGGACATAAATCTTAAAGGCATATTGACATCATTTCCTACCAAAAATGTTGCTCTTTATCAGTCATAAGCAGCAATCTTAGTGCTTGGGGCAAGTAGAGTGGGAGTGAGGACAACTCTTGAGGGAAAATCCTGGAACACCAACCCAGAGAATGGAGGAAATAAGGTTCTCAGAACACTGGGGAGAGAGGGGAAGTTCAATTGTGGAAGAAAATAAGGCCAGGCCTCGCCAAGGAGGAGCCCACCTGTGAGACATGGGAGGCCTTAGGGAGGCCACATTGGCTGACACATGCCTTTGTGCCCCAGGGGGAGCTCTTTTGGGAGTTCTCTGGTTTGGGTGCCATTCTATGAGGAGGGAGTCCATTCCATGGTGAGTGGACCCACCTATCAGGACACTTGCTGACCATCAGAGAAACTAGTGATGGAGGACTGTGGGGGTGTAGGCCTCAGTCCTTGATGTACTCGCTTGGGTGAAGGGGTGCCACTGAAGGTTGGAGAATGTTAGTCTGTGGCTAGGTTAGCAGATGGAAGCAGGGTAAGGCAAGATTTTTTTTTTAAACTCTCACCTTAGAAGAGTGGCAAGGGCCAGGCAATTGGGATTAAGTGACTCTGGTTCATTTTACAGATGAAGAAACTGAGGCAACCAGGGTCACATAGCTGGGAAGAGTCTGAGGCCAGATTTGAACCCAGGACCTCCCGTCTCTAGGTTTGGCTTTCATTCCACTGTGCCACATAGCTACCCCTCACCTTCTTTTTGTGTTCTGTCTTCTCCCATTTGATCATAAGTTCTTTGAGGGCAGGGACTGTCGTCTTCCTATTTGACCTCAGCACTTGGCATACTTCCTAGCAATAGTGGCCTTAGACAATGGGAGTTACAGACTGCTTGCAGACTGCTTTCATTGCTCTGGCAGCAGTGGTTCCATGTGGAATCTGTGGAGGACAGGCTTACTTCATGTCTCCTATGGCTCCAGAGGGAGGACTCCCAGGGCTGAATGGTGTATCCACTGCTTGGTCTCCTCTGCTCTCTCTGAAAATTGTCTGACCATAAAACACAGAAACTGACCTCCATTCTTTCAGACCAAGTAGAGCTCCCTGCCATGGCCTCAGTCAGCGCCTCTGTGATTAAGTCTCCGACAGACCCTCCTCACGCCTCTGTCCCTCCTCCTCCGCTGCTGCTTCCGGCCGCTGCCACGAGGACTAACAGCACATCTCTGCCCAGCAGTGTGCCCAACGTGGAGAACAAGCCTCCACAGGCTATTGTTAAGCCACAGATCCTGACCCATGTTATTGAGGGCTTTGTGATTCAAGAGGGCTTGGAGCCATTCCCTGTAAGTGCCAGATAAGTTTATGGTTTCTTTGTTTGTTTTTTAAGTAGAAATAAGAGGAAATTTATCCAAATGAACTAAACTTTTTTTTTCTTATTCTACTTTAAGGTATCCGAAATGACAGTTAAGATGTGTTCATGTTCTAAGCAAAGTAGATTCCTAAACACTGGCACTTTGATGAGAACCTGGGTGCGAATATTCCTCCCCTGCGTTTAGCACAGTTACTTTGAAAATAGTGCTTTGGATTTCTAATTCCCATCTTACAAGTAGTTTTCTCAGGACTCCTGTCATGTTTCAATCCCAACTTTAAGTCAAAGAAACTCTTAAAGAAAAATGACTTAAAAGTATTCCCCCATCCTCTTGTCATTTGGATTTCTGAAGTCTTGAGTTAAGTCTAGTTCAAGTCTGAATATGTCAAGATTGAGTTCTGTTACTTAGGTTTTAGAGCTTCTCCCTCTTTCTTTTGTCATGAACCTATCAGACTATGTGGGGAAGGGGAATAGATCCCTTTTTAGAATCATGTTTGTTGTTGTTTTTTTTTTTAATTCTTAACTGAAGGAAACCCTAAATTTTAGTTAGAGGATAGTGAAGATAAGTCATTTTTTTTCCCATCCAAGTTCACAGACCACTCCCTCCCTCCCTCCCCAGATTTATCCAACAACCCGTGGGTAGCCCATGAACCCTGATTTAGAGGATGAACTACAAAGGGAGGGTTCCAAGCACAGAGCTTCCAGAGATGCAGGCTGGAAGGGCCTCAAGAGGCTGTCTAGTCCATATCCTCATTTTGTAAATGAGGAAACTGAGGCCTGGAGGAAAGGAATGACAGAGGTGAGATTTGAATCCAAGTCTTTTGATTCCAAATCCAGGGCTCATTCGTCATATTGTCCCCTGCTTCAAATCCCTGGTTTTCAGAATTCTCAGAAGTGAAAATCTTCCACCATGGTAGCTGTCTATTTAGTTCACTTTACTTTTAATTTTAAAATAGGTTTTATTACTCTTGGGTCCATCAAAATTCTTAATGAACAAAATATATACTTTTTTTTTTTTTTTTTTGGCTTTTTGCTGTTTACATTTAAATAAATGAATGTTGAGACTTAAACTCCCCCAGCAGCCTTTCAGCCCACTCCCTCTGTGTCTCAGTCAGGATTCTTTATCCATCCCCAGTGGCATTTTGGCATGAGAATCCTGCCTTTTGCATTGACATCTTTGTCTTGACTCCTCCAATTTTTTGGTTTTAGGTGCCTAAGAGTATTCCCCTATATTACTGTACCACAGTTTATTTTACCATTCGCCCATTATTGAACATGTGGGTTAGTATTTTTGTAATTACAGATGTTGCTGCCTTATAAAACCATTGAACACATAGTTCCTCTTTCATTTTTGTTTTTGTTTTTTATAACATTCAAATTATATTCACAACATTGAATCTCTTAGGTCAAATGGTATTTCTTTTGTGACTTTTACTTCATACTGCCAGTTTGTTTTTCCAAAAATTGTACTACTTTACAGTTCATTCAATAGTTTACTATACTTATTTTTCAAGCACATTTTGGGATTATATTTGCCAGTTTGATTGGTGTTAGATAAGAGTAGGATAAAGATAAAATAAAAAGATAAAAAAAATAGCCAAGTTTACATCTTGCTTCGGACACTTAGAAGCTAGCTTGACGAGCCTGGGCAAGTCACTTAATCTCTACCTGCCTCAGTTTCCTCATCTGTAAAATGGAGATATTTGTCCTTCCTTGGAATGGAGTAATTTTCTATTCCATCCATATACCACCATTTTGTTCAGTAGTCACCCTAGTTCGTAGTGACACTTTTTCTGTTTGCTGTTATAGATAATTGTGCTATAAATATTTTTATACCTATTGGACCTTTTTTTTCCTGTCCTTAGTCTCAGGGTATAAATGTAGAGATGGAATCTCTGGATCAAAGGGTAGGAACAGTTAACTTTTGTCACATAATTCAAAATTTTGGGGAATTATTTGACCAAAAATATTTTACTTCTTTCTTTCTCCCTTATGTTAGGTAAGTCGTTCATCTCTGTTGGTAGAACAGCCTGTGAAAAAAAGGCCCCTTTTGGATAGCCCAGTCCTGAGCAGCATATGTGTCCAAACAGAGCTCCAGAGCACTACAAAGCATGCTGATAATTCGTCAGATACCGAGATGGAAGAGATAGCCCCTGAAGGTTAGTAGCTTGCATTTTGATTAAGCTCCATGGTTTTTTTGTTGCTTGGAATTGCTTATCTTATCCATTCCAGCTCAGATCTGTGTTGTGGCCTTGAAGAATCTGAGCTTTCATTGGTGAGGGCACTCTGTTCATCATTACAAAGAATATCCTCCTTTTTAATTTGGGTCTGTATGGTGCCATAGATCCTCAACAGAGACTTTCCTTTTGTCATTTTAGGCTCTCCAGGCTTCTTGTGCCTCTTTCTAAATTAATACCAGCACACATGGTGGGCACAAACAGATCACGGTTACTAGATGACCTCTATGCCGGGAGTGACATACAGCATTTTGTTTTACCAGTTGAAATCACTCACTTTTTTTCAGTTTCTCTTGGAGAATTATCAGTTTGTTATTCTGCATCTATGTGTGAATTGCCATTTTCTGTCATTCAAGACTTAGTATTTTCCTCCTTTACAAATTTTAGAAAATCACATGCTCCAAAAAATGTTATTTTGTTTCTTGTTAGTATTGTGCTAGTTTGATTTTCTACATGAACTGGAAATTTAGTGAATATTGTTGGAAACCTTGACTTAAAAATTCTTATTATGAACCTAGTTTAAGATATTCTGCTTTGGCTGAAGTACAATATGTTAGTTAGTTAAGTTTTTCTTTTGAAATAAGAATAGAAAAAATAAGTGTGGTGAAACTATTTGAGATCTAACATACCTTAAGTGTCCTTTCTGGGCCTGCAGTAACTACTGTATATATATATATATATCCAAACATTTTCCTGCTACATTGTGTTTCTGACGTGCACACAATGTGTACACAAATGAGAAAAGAAATTATTGGTCTTTTTTTTTTTTATCATTTTTGCTCATTGGATTTGTGAAATAATTCATCACAAAAATAGGATTATGGTGGGTGAGCAATAGTGTCACTGAGAAAGAAGGATCTTTTAGTCAGGATGCCTGAGGTATGGGTAGAAGTGTTCAAACACGATCAAGTTGATAATAGAGTAATATTTACTTAGAAATATACATGGCATGTGAGTCAATTCCAAGTCATTTTTATAAATAATAATCTATCTCTATATTTCTACAACCCTAGTCCTTGTGCCTTTGTGATTTCAGAGAAATGAAAAATACATAGTTATCCCAAAGCAATTGGGAGCTCCTTATCTCCAGTGAGGCAGGTCTACCTTAGGCCAGTGGGGTCTTCTGTTTCCAGAAGCAGGAGGGAGGTATTCTTAGTAAGCTGGACCTCATTTGGTCAAAACTGTTCAGGTGTCAGGGAAGGAATTTTAAAACTTAGCTCCTCTCAGAAATTGAGCTCTGAGGGGCAGCTGGGTGGCCTAGTGGACTGAGAGTTAGGCTCAGAGATGGGAAGTCCTATGTTCAAATCTGGCCTCAGATACTTCCTAGTTGTGTGACTCTGGGCAAATCACTTAATCCCCATTACCTATCCCTTACCATTCTTCTGCCATTGAACCAATACACAGTATTGATTCCAAGATGGAAGGTAAGGGTTTATAAAAAAAAAAAAGAAAGTGAGCCTTGGCTCCCTTTTCATGTAAGGACACTTACCTGGGTGGCCCTTCCTTTCTTCTTCTGTGAATGAGCACATTGGGCTGGATGCTGTCTTTATCAAAGAGGCCCTGTCCCTGTTCCTTGGGTTCCTTTGAATGGAGTCTTCTTCATAACCCAGTCCGATGCATTTACTCAGCCAAGAATCTTCCTGGTCTGGGAAGAAAATCTTCCATATTTCTGGTGAACACCGATGGGGGAGCTGTCCAACCACTTGGCTTGGTGCCAGCGCTCACACCGCTGAACAGATTTCTCTCTGAAACTGCGACTTGACGTAGTCTTGGTGATTTCAGCGTGCAGCATGTGCATGTGACACCTTGTCTGAGCAAGTCTTCTATTCTTCCTTTTGCTCTTCTGAATAAAGAAAAAAATACTGTGTGAGCCCCAGGAGTGTTCATTGGTGTGATGGGAGCTGTGCTGCCTAATGTCCAAACAGGAGAAGTCCCCACTGTATGAATGATGCTCTCCAGGTGCAGTTTTATAATAATATAATAAAACCCCATTAGCCTGCAGCTTTGAGATCCCGGAGAGCTTTCCTCCCAACAGCATGGGAGAATGGCAGTTTGGGGGATGCTGTCTCCGTTTGCAGGTGGCAGGGCTGAGGGTTAGAGGAGTGGCTGGTCTGTGCTTTCATGGCACAGACTTGACCTTCCACTGTTCAACCACCCTGTGCTGACTTGTCTTAATTACATTCTACCTCGGATGCAGGACAAAACCTTGTGGAAAACCATAGCCATCCTGGAGAATCTGGTTTAACTGTTCCCTGGAACATAGCAGATAGAAACATGTTTGGCCTAGACTGTGCAGCTGAGAACGGGCAGCCTGCTGAGACAGGCCTTTATTAAGTATCTTCGGAGAGACCCTGCTGATGGTCTGCAAGGAGGAGATCAGCTGTTGATGGCTCCAAACCAATCATTCCTTCAGGAGCAGGAACATGTTCCTGGGGATGTTAAATGAAGGCCATGATCTCAGAAGAATGAAAACGGTCAATAGCTGAAGCATGCTATTAGCATGTCAGTGCTTCAGGGGCTGAAGTGTTGAAGGCCAACAAGATCTGGAAGGAGCCTTCAAGGCCCTTAGTCCAAATACCTCATTTTATAGGGCAGGTGATGGAGGCTCCAAAATGTGGAGAGATTTGTCCTTGGTCACACAAGTAGAAGGAGCAGAGCCCGGGCTCAACAGAATAGACTTTCAAATCTCAGGTTTCAAACTCAGTGTTCTCTCTACTTCCACATCACCCTAACATTAGGGATATGTGTGAGGGATGGTACAACAATGGAAGGGAGATGGGTGGCCTGAGAAATAGGAAGGAACAGAGAATCTTCAGCTTTTCAAGTAGAACATTTATGGAATATTTATTAGGAAACATGGGTAAAAATTATATTGGGTCGGATATAGAGGGATTGTGATCCATATCGGTCACCAGAAGAGTACCCTCACCAATGAAAACTGGTTCACTCACATTGGCAGAGTGCGTACTGGCAGGCATACAGGCCCACTTGTTCAATTCAGATCTGCTGCTACTGTCTTAGGTTTCAGCCTTGAGGCTTTAACTAGTCATGAAAGGAGGAATACATGTCTCAAATTCATACTCAAGTCCTTCTTTCCTTGACTTTGTTACAAAAAGGCTCTTGTACCCTCTCCTTCAACAGCTTTTTTTCAGTAGTTAGCAGGCTCCGTCAGTGGTCAAGCTTGTTGATGTTACAATGTGTTGTAGCTTGTATTTTTGAAGTGTAATTTTTTTTAGCTTGTTTTACCTAATCTTGCTAGTTAACCACTATGAGCTGTAAATGACATATCTTTTCCTGTTTTTTACTCCTAAGATATTTTGAAAGATGTTATTTTTAAAATGTCAAAACTGTCATCTGATTTTCCCTTTCCCACCTCTCTTTTTTTAAAAATTAGAGTTTGGTAATTACAAGTTCTATTCCAAATTGTCATCTATATAGTGAAGCTATGGTGAACTAAGATTTTGGGAACAAATGTCCTTTAATAGGGGTCCACTTGGTCACAGTGGAGATTAGAGAAAGTTCATTTGCCCTTTATGTTACCCTAGAACAGTGATGGTGGTTGAGAAGGATTCAGTGGAAGCTGACTTTCAGGTACAAGTCTCCGAGGTACCTGGTCATCTTCCCAGCTGAGGAAGAAACCGTACACCTGATGCCAACTCAACCTGTCCACCTGAGAGCAGGACAAGGACGTGGTCTGGGTTACTGGTCCTCTATAGTCTTGGGCAAAGTTCTTTCTCAGATTTACTAATTGAAGAAAAATTAATTTTTCATTACTATTAGAACAGCAAGTTTTACTGAACCTTAAAAGAGTTTCTAGTATAATTTATTTTTTTTGTTTGTTCATCCATAATAATCTGTTTCTTGGAACTGCATGTGGTTGCACAATATTCTTTTAGCCATTCTTGCTATCTTTCATTTGCATTAATATTTTACCATCTGTCTCACCAGTGACACCATGATGGAAGTGCCTGGCAAGCTTCTTAATGAGTACATATCATCCCTTTCGCTACATTTCAGGCTCCTTAATATCATCTTAAAATATCTAAATGAAAGTCTGTCTTTATACAGAGCTTTGTTAATATGGACAACACAGAAAAGAGCCCATTTGGCATTCACAAAAAACAACAACAACAACAACTGTTAACCAAAGGAATAATCTTACTGCAAATTTGTGTGGTTGATGAATATGAACATTCAAAAAAAGAGGAAAACATTTTAGAATTTGGACAGTTTGTGATGGACCAATTTACTAAATGATGTCCATTGAATGCTTAAGTGTGTGCCTGCCATAGTATTACATACATTGTAGAATACAAAAAAGTCTCATTCATTGGATTTAAGACAAATGGGACATACAGAACTTTGGCTTTCAATTCGTCAAGCATTTATTAAGTGCGTACTCTACATATGATTTAGCATGTTATTTATTCACTGGTCATATGAAGACAAAAGTGAAAAATTGTTTCTTATGAAGTGGTGAATAGATTGTGTACCTTGGAGGCCAGAAGCCCTGGATTCAGATACTGACAAATAGAGCTGTTGTGAGGCTCAAATGAGATCATGAATATAAAGCCCTTTGTAAACATTCATTCTTGGGAGATATAACAAACATAGAGTTGTTTAAATGATGATAAGCTGGAGCAGAATGCTCTTAATTGGGTTGGGCTACTTGGGGAAGATGAGTCTTATGACAGGCCTTGAAGGATATCATTAGATTTGGTTTGGGGAGAAGAGTTACAGTAATTTTATTTTCTTTGTTAATAGCTTTTTTCCCCCGGTCTTATACCTTAGTAAATCTGGCTACATGTGCACTCTTGATGTGCTTTCTAAAGAGTAGCCCATAGTGGTGATCCTTGAGGGTCTTCAGATAAAGCAGGGAGGGTGGTCTATGGATTAGTCTTAAAATCCAAGTTATTCAAAGATGTATGTTTAAAAAACAAACCTACATTGATTTCATATAGACCCTTGTGCATTAGCAAGAGGAAGAAGATGGTATGGTTGGGCTATTGGCTGAGAAGCTCAGGGGGCCACTAAGCTACATTCAAGGCAGCCTCCTTTAGATGTTTTTAAAAAACACAGTTAAATATTTGGAATTTTTTTCTTTTTTTTTTTTTTTTAGAGGGATTAGAGGAAATGGACAGTGAGTTGCTCAAGTGTGAATTTTGTGGGAAGATGGGATATGCTAATGAGTTCCTACGTTCAAAACGATTCTGCACTATGTCATGTGCCAAAAGGTATTTTTTTGGTCTTAATATTTACTGAAATATAAAATAAAAATCGACAAAAATATTGGTCTAATAACTAAACTTATGTTTTATACTGATGTAAGTGTAGAGTAGGAGAATATTTAGAGGGAATCATAGTGTAGACATTTTCTGGAGCGCCTTTAAACATGCAGGTGTCAGATTGATACTTAGAAATGTCATATTTATAGTCGTAGTTTTTATCAGATTTCATGTTGGAGTGGCAGCAGATAAGATGATCTATTATCATAGACTAATGATAAAAATAGGTGCTTAGAAGTGCCATCTTCTGATGATTGACCAACCTCCCCTTTCTAGTTCCTCTAATCCAGACAATATTTACGAAGTCAACTAAGATCTGGAATGACACCTGGCTTAACTGTATTTTTCCAATATCTGTTTTAGCCTCTGTGCCAGAACCATATATTGTTTGTTTTCATAGCTGTTTAAAAAACAATGCTAATACTCCAAGTGAGGCAGCTACAGCAGTTGGTTGCACTTATATCAAAAAGCCAGGGGATGTTTTACTTATTATTATTCTTAATAATAATAGATCATGGGGCATCTAGGTGGCTCAGTGGATTGAGAGCCAAGCCTAGAGACAGGAGGTCCTGGACTCAAATCTAGCCTCAGATCCTCCTTAGCTGTGTGACTCTGGGCAAATCACTTAACTCCCCATTGCCTAGTCTTTACTACTCTTTCACCTTGGAACCAATACACAGTATGGATTCCTAAGATGGAAAGTAAGGATTTAAAAAATAACAACAGAACAAT
Organism: Gracilinanus agilis; assembly: GCF_016433145.1. Classification (NCBI taxonomy): domain Eukaryota; kingdom Metazoa; phylum Chordata; class Mammalia; order Didelphimorphia; family Didelphidae; genus Gracilinanus; species Gracilinanus agilis. The sequence goes on along the minus strand of NC_058132.1, from coordinate 669,850,821 downwards.
TTTTAGTCCCCCAGTATTATTAATTAAATTTTTAAAAAGAATTAAATTAAAGGTAATTTTAGGTAGTATTAGTTGAAAAACTTCATTTCACCTAGTGTAAATCTTGAATGGCATTGGCATTTAATAATGAACATGTAAGTAGATGTCTATTCCACTGAGGGGAGAGGAGTTTTCAGAATAATTGTTTTAAAAATGCAAGGCATTTACTCTGTAATTTATCTAGAGTGTGAAATACTGTTTGAGTATTTTACTTTAAATGAGATTGCTAAAAAGATTGCTAAAAGTGTGCTTCACCAAGTTTAAATGTAAAATGGTATATGAGCAAGTTAAATTAATATCGATCATGTTCTATCTTTAGAAAAAGTGATAAAGGGATTTTTTAAATTAAAAAATATTCATTGAATATGATTAGTTTCCAAATGACCTAATCTATTTTTTCATATTTCTGTTTCTTTGATGTTTTGAGCTATGATTTTCCTAGTTGGCAGTCACCCCCAAAATAAGAAAGGCATTGTAATCTTAGAATAATTTCAGAATGTTACTTAAATATGGGGGAATAAAGCAAGCCTCCTGCTTTTATGGCCTTTATATACATCTCCACATGTTTGAGATAAGGGATATTCATCCTTCCCATTCTCTCTCTACTCTCCTCCCCATAACTGCTGAGCCTTCAAGATTATTCATAACATAATTTGATCCCTCTTTATTTCTTAGCCTTCTAAAGGGACAAGAGGCACCATGGGGAAATAATGCAAAGTATAAGATAGTGAATGAAGTTTTTGTTATGTAGGACTCAGAGTTTATTCTAGTGACTTCAGAGACTGGGCTTCATGGGCTAAAATAAAATCACAGGTGGCTAATAAAGCCAAGGATTGTCCCGTTTCTCTGTCCCTTGAAGTAAAGGTAAGCATCTTTGGATACATGCGATATACATTAACATTTTTTTATAGAGGTCTTTCTAAAGATAAGTAAACAACAACAGGTGCTCTGTAAATATTTGGGGATGGACAGATTTACAAAGTGAGAGATCTAGTATATATTTTACTTTTGGGGAAAAATGCATGCTCTATTTCTGTAATTGTTTTTTTTATTTCTGATATTCTCACTCAAAAACATGAATGAGGAAAATTATTTTTGTCTCTCCACATAATAATCCAATGAAATTCTTAGTGATTTCCAATGGTCATGAAACACTTCACTTCTGTATATTAAAGAATACTATAGGGAATGCACTGATGAGTTTAATTGGAATCAAGTACTATCAACATTTTTCTCTTTCTTCCCTTCACACTCCCCAATCCCTTAAAATAAAGGAGATTCTTTATATATACTGCCATGTGGAAGAACTTGATTGATTTGGGGGGTACCTGGGTAGCTCTTCACAGACTGAATCTGCTGCTACTGTTCCCTCCCCGAAATGCTTCTCTGATCTTGTGGTGAAAACAAAAACACCAGGGACCCTTTTAAATTTTTATGAGACTTTCTAATATATATATATATATATATATATATATATATATATATATAGGCATATCTTTTGGTAGAATGTAATTAAAAGTATTTTAATTCTGTTAGTGAATGAAAAATATATTTGGTCATTTAAAAAAAATGATTTATCTTTGCTTCTTCCAGAAGCTTATCACACCTGCAAGAAGTGATGAAGCACGTGGCAGTTTTGAAGGCTTAAATTAATTTTTCACTTCCTAATTTTAGTCATATTTTGAAAAGTTCCTTAAGATTTATTTTGTATCTTTCTGCCCTAATTTTTTAATGTTTGAAAGGAAATTACAATATCTCATGATAATTACCTTAGTCTTTAAACCTTTTTGTAATTTCCAGCTAAGTAAACCAAAATTTAATTATCAGTTAAACTACTATTACATATCCAATAGGAATTTCATTTTAATGGTTTTAGGGAAACCAAGAATTACCTTGTTGATAAAGACTTTATTAGGCTGAATTGTCTCATAATTTTACCAAGAACACAGGGAGCTCATGTAGAGTGAGAGGTCTCAGTATTTATTAAAAATAAATGGACTTCAGTCCTAAATTTTATTTAATTTTCAGCTCCTCTGCTTGTGTCAGTGAATACATTTTGATTGCTTGGGTTTCTTAGGTACAATGTTAGCTGTTCCAAGAAGTTTACCCTTAGTCGTTGGAATCGGAAGCCTGATAACCAGAGTGTTGGGCATCGTGGCCGTCGTCCAAGTGGCCCTGACGGGGCTCCACGAGAACATTTTCCTAGGCAGGTCTGTAGAAAATTCACTTCCCTCTACAATGCCCTTTTTAGACATGCAAAGAAAGTACAATGCTGTATTTTACTTGTACTGCGTTTTCCAGCTTCCAATTACTTATCCATCTGCAGAAGAAGGCTTGGCTCCTCACGAAGAGCCTGTGCCAACTGCTATGACCACTCGCCTGCGCAGGCAGAGTGAGCGGGAGAGAGAGCGCGAGCTCCGGGAGGGCCGGCTCCGCAAGATGCCCGACAGCAGTGACTTGCTCCCAGCGGTGCAGACAGAGCCATCCATATGGACAGTCGATGAAGTGTGGGCCTTCATCCACTCTCTGCCTGGTACGGTGTTCAGTCTTTTGATGGACATTTTTATTTTTTCTCACACAGATCACTCAGGAATGACATGAGACTTCCACACTGTTTGCACAAGACGTCGAGTGAAGTGCTTTGTGTTTGTACTAATTGGCGGTCGCTATTTAAATGTGATTTGTTTCCTCTTGCTTATTCCCTCAGCACAACTGGGTATTTCCTCATACCTCCCCCCCCAAGTCGATAGAAACTGACTAATCCTGCTCCTGCTGTGACCCCCCCCAGCCGAGGAAGACATACATTAAGGGGCTCTCCTCTCTTCAGTCTGATTTCTCTCGAGAGGTCAGTAGAGAGATTGAATCAGACACTTTCTTTTCTGCTCTTCTGTTTTTCTATTCTCCCCTCTCCTTATTTTCTTCCCCTTCCCCCATTCTTTTTGTGAAAAAAAAATCATTTAGAAAAACTCAGCAAAAAAAAGATTCCTTTTATATTTTTGAAACTCAATCAAGATCTTTTAGACTACAAAATGGTTTTTATTTCTTTGAAAGAAAAACCAAACTTGTTATTCAAAGGAGCTAGCTTCCAATTTTTTTCAAATGAAGTGTGCTCCTGAAATTTTGAAATAAAAGATTCTGTTTCACATGTAGCAAATATGTGCTATCCTTTCTTGTTTACATTTTTCCTACTCAACTTTCATTTGGGGTAGTTCTCTTTCCATCAACTTGTTTATTTTGCTCATTCTCTTTTTCTCTTTCTCATTGCAACAATATTCTTCCTTACCTGTGTACTGGCTAGCTTATTCACTGCAGAAACCTCTGCTTTGGTTGATGATGAGACAAGTTTTTCATCTACTGTTCAGTCATTCATCCTGCCTCAGTGTACATGGCTCACAAAGAGAGCTCATTTCTTCCTGGTCTGTGTTCTCTTTTGGGTTTCATAATAACAACATGTAAGTTTCTCTTGAGATGAGCATTTTAGAAGACAAATTCTCTTTGGGGTTCTGTGCTTGACAGAACCATTAAAATTTGTCCAGTGGTTAGTCTTTATAAAATACAACTCAGGTTTCAGGATCAGATTTAGAATATATGAAATGTGGGGGCAGTGAGGTGGTCCAGTGAATAGCGAGCCAGGCCTGGAGATGGGAGGTCCTGAGTTTACATCTAGCCTCAGACACTTCCTAACTGTGTGACCCTGGGCAAGTCACTTAACCCTAGCTGGCTTAGCCTTTATCACTCTTCAGTATCTATTCTAAGACAGAAGGTAAGGGTTTTTTTTTTTAATTAAAATATAAAATGTGACAAGGAAAAAAGCAACAAATACTTTTGGGAAAAGTATTATTTTACATCTACCAGCTTGATAACATTCTTTAGAAAGAATACTTTCCTTATCAACTGAACTGACCAGCTTGTCCTAGAAAATAATTTTTTTCAGATTTTACCGCTCTCAAGTAGATCATTGTAAAAGGAGAGAGAAATTGAAAAAATAAACCTTTTACAAGCAAGTTGACATATTTTTGAGCGTGATCCCAAAAGTCTTGCTGGCAGTGTGTTGTGCCGAGCACTCAGATAGTAATGTTCATAACCAGATTTATGGAGGAGTGTGGTCTCTTTATTGGATGCTGTTTTTATATTCAGTGGAAGAAGGTATTTCCAATTTTAGACCAGCGTAGATGTTTTTCTTGTTTTTGGTGTCAGTGTTGATATCTGCCCATGAACACAGTAGAAATCCTTCAGGGTTGGGATTTGGCTTTTGTCTTCCTTAGGAGTTGCCTCCTCACACTGCTGATTGTGCCTAGGATCTGTTTCTGAGGGAACTGCTCATTTGAAGGATGGCTTGACATCTTTTCTTCCAAATGCTATTAAGGGATATATTTTTTTTAAATGTTAAAAAATGGTAGTTGCCCCATCAGCTAATAAGACAAAACTTTGTGGATTCTTCTTTCAATCTTATGCTCAGAAACTGGCTTTTAGAATGCTACAGTTTGATCTATGCATTCCAATATTGGAGCAGGTTAGTCACTCTGATGGACCCAGGGTATCGTTGCCATTATTTCTGTGAGGGTCTGCCTATCTATACCAGGTATTCTTTGTCCCAAGACTGTTAGGCTGGCACCTTTAGGACAGTAAAAAGTTGTCTATCTTGTTTCACTTGAAGGGAGTTAAAATTTCTTCTTATTGCTAATAATTCACAGTAATTATCTAATTTTATTGCCAGTTATTAGGAATTTATATTAGACCTTTGATAACTCAGAATTATTTCCCGCATTGATCAAATGGCTCACTTTGACCCTTTCCTGCCTGCTATGAGAGGGGGTTGTTTACAAGAGTTTCTGACTTATTCAGGTAAATAACTTTACATTTTCACTGTTATCTTAGGGATTTGGTTAGAGTCTCTGGCAGCTCCCAGAGTGAGGGATCTCACCAGACAATACATTTTCTTAGTCTTCATGTGCTCTGTAGCTCCTCCTGAGCTCACTTTGGAATTTCTTTCTGAATAGCAGCGCTCTTTCTGAAGGGCTATATCCCCATGAGGTTATCTTAAAGGATGACATTTTTTGTGGCCAGTAATAATTAACTTATTCTTGGAATCGAGACCATTCTTTTTCCCTTCTACAACCACCCTGGCATTTGTTCTAACAGTGTTATCTTCTTTTATTCTCAGTAAAAACCTTAGGGTATTAGTTTATGTGAACTGACCTCTACTCAGAGGAAAAGCAGAGGTCTTAAGTGACACATTCTATGCCTTTCTGCCTACTGTAAATTGATTTAGATTATCTATTCAGGGCCTTGATGTAAATGATTTTAAGTTTATCCTCACTGACCCAATGGGTAGAAATGCATTGCTCCTCATTTTGACTCTTTCTTGGAAGACTCAAAAAACTATTCTTAGTCTTGACCCACATCACATCCTTTTGGAGCTGTGACTGTGACTATATTAGTGATCATCATCATGCTCTAGCATTCCTATTATAATAATGTGAATGGACAAGTAATCTCTTTTTTCCCCCCCTCCCTAACTGATGACAGGATTTTAGGGAGATGAGGAGTAGAGTTTTTTTTATTGATGTTCTTTTTATTTCCCCTATAAACAATTGGCAGGATAGCACATACAAAAATTATTCCATTAATAGGAATTCATGTCAAGAAAGGTCATTGTTTTGTTCCTAACTTGCAGGTCCTTTTTCCAGCTTCTAGGGACATAGAAGGCTGTGTATATACTAATGTGAGCTGTATTTTGTATACACCACAGAAATTACATAGGCATCAGCAAAGATTATTTTAATAGTTAACATAGTGGATGGTGATGCCCAAGCTGTACTAATACCATTTGTTTGGAGGACTTGTGAAATTCATTTTTTCCTAATGAGTTCTAGATGCAAATTATCTTAATTCTAAGAAAAATTGCTTTATTTTATCTCTGGTTTGTCCTACATTAATATAGCTAAAAATCCTATTCGGTGGTTAAAATAAAAGAGTTGTAGCCTAGGTACTGCAGCCTCCATGTCTCCTTAAAATCATGCTGTATCCCAGAATCAGCTTTCCTTGACTTTACCTTTTTATTATTTTGGGAATGTATTTACTCTCCACTTGGTAGAACATGTTTTCCCTCGGGTTACTGTTTGACACAGAGGAGCCCTAACCTATAATCAGGTGCTTCTCATCATGGAGGCTCCATGTTTCTTTTCCCAAACGTAGCTCTTTGCATCTTTGTTCCCTCTTTCTGTTCCTGTTGCTGAAAAAAGGATGCGCCCTACCTATCTTTCTCTCTTCTTTTCTTTCCTGTGCTCTTGTAAATAAGACTGAAGAGAGAAGAATGTTATGGGATACACACACACACACACACACACACACACAATGAAGGATAAGTCACAAGTAGATGCAAGATAAGTCACTTTCTTTCTGCCCAGTTTTGTTGAGAGCTACATCTGGGAATGGAAAGGGGACTTCTCCAGGGTGAGTAATCCCATTTTTAACACTATAGTTTCTCAATATGAGGAATTGGGAAAATCAACAAAATATTTGTGAAGCACACTAAAAGGTCAACTGAGAAAAGATTGAGAAATTATTGAAATAAAGATTTATAAGGGGAGGGGGAAAATTTCAACTAGAAAATGAAATGAAAAACCAGAAAGGAATGGTAACTTGGTAAACACAAAGGAAACACGTTCTAATAACTGGACAGAATTTATGGTCTCAGTAAGAGTTAAAGCATCCATCTATTAAGGCAGTTTTGTGGGAGGAAAAGCTTATGTTTTCCTATTTCTGATGCCAAGATTAAGTGTAACAGCTTCACTTAGCTTTTTCTCCATGCAGCTTTCCTTGTAAGAAGGGCTGGAATTTAAGAGCAGCTAAGTACAGTTAGTTCATATCTTTAATCCTAATAGCACAATTAATGAAAGTAGAATTTTATAATTGCTCTGCCATGTGGATTCTTCTTCTTTTGCCCTGTTCTTCTGGCTTCTCAGCTCATCACTCTTGGATTCTCTTTCTGCATGAAGAGATGGAATGGAAGAAAAGATGGGGCAGATAAAGAACCCAAAGATCCTGGGGGTTTATCAAGGCTAGGAGGACTTTATGTCCAAATATCAGGAATTGACTATTTGGTGAAAGTTTGCTGCACTTTAGGGGTTCTGTTCAAGGTGGCTACCTCACAGGAACAGTGACTGTGACTGTTCAGTCCAAATCAGGGTCATCCTGCAGCTACTGCTGCTGCTTAGAATGATCACCAAATTTATAAACTAAACTGTGGGACCAGCTGTCCCAGCTGCCTTGAAGGGCTGTGTGTGTGTCAAATGATGCCAGTAGTTTGGTAGGCCCTTACTGATCTGGGGGAAAAGATGAAATCTTTAGACATAATTACTCAGGGATTGTCACTGGGCATGTGGCAAGGTAAGGGATAATGAGCAGAACTCTGTGGCTTTGGAAGGAAGTGGCGAGAGATGTGTTGGTATTTTAGTTTTCTCTTTCTACAGGAAAGGACTGTTATCCAAAATAAGTTCCTTCATTAGGACTAACATCTTGTGGAATGCTTTAGGAAGATGCAGAGTCCTAAAAGTCAGTGTTCTGCCCTGCTTGTTTTCTGCCTTGCATCTAAACTCCAGTAACTGAGCTGTTAAACCAACAGAATTATGCTGTATTGTAGATCAAGGCTGATGTGCACTGTGTTTAAAGTCATTTTAAGCACCTGGAATTTAAATGAATTCTCTACAATGGCAACATCAGATGATCCCTTTTTTCTGAGGGAGCCCAAGAATACTGTATGTGCATTTCATTAGTTTTTTAGCAGCTACCTAAGGAAGGGAAACTAGCAAGATCGAAATCTCTGTTAAAGAGTGAAATGTTAACATCTGATCCACTTAATACTTCTAACATGATGCTTCTGCTTTTAATTACAGGTTGTCAAGATATTGCCGATGAATTCAGAGCACAGGAGATTGATGGTCAAGCACTTCTCTTATTAAAAGAGGACCACCTTATGAGTGCAATGAATATCAAGCTGGGCCCTGCCTTGAAAATCTGTGCACGGATCAATTCACTGAAAGAATCCTAACAGGAATGTGAGGTTTTTGAGATGATAGTTTTACTTTTCTCAGAATAGTCATAAGCTAATGCCTACTTAGCAGGTTACTGTTACTGCAGTGTTTGGCAAAGCCAATTGAAATCCCTTTCACAGCATTCATACCCTTTCCTCCAGGTACAGGAACCCACCAAAGCTTCCAATAAGGCAACATTCCTGAAAAAAATCTTATAGCTTGCTGAAGTGCAGATCCCACTGAAGGAACTGTGAGCTAAAGAATGGAGCAAAGAAAAGGAGTCCACACAGACATTCTCTGCTACAGTATAGAATATATTGGGGAAGACACATGGATGTTTTGTCACTAGAATGAATCCTTTTAAAGTAATTTCATGATTGAAGTAAGTCCTCTTCAAATTCCCTTCCTACTTGCTTCTCTTGTACCTGATTTAGAAGGTTTGCCTCAAAGGAGAGTTTCAGTTTATAGAAGAACTTGACTGCAGAGACAATAGAAGTATAAAAAAATGGTGTAATAGGACATTCATTCTGAGTTTTCCAGACTTGCTGAACATGTCTTTGAGAGAGCTATTTTATTTTCCAGAGGATTATTGTCTAACAGGGATAGAACACTCTAATGGAAGTCAGGAGACTTGATTTCTGTTCTTGACTCCACCTTTGACATACTCTGAATGAGAAGAGCCATTTCTCCCTAGTGTTCTCTAAGCAGAATGGGGCTAAGATACTTGCCCTCAACTAAAGAGATGTTTTGAAAGCACAGGAAAGATAGCATGTAGAATGTGCTTTAAATTGCTCAGAAAAAAAAAAAAAGCCACCAACTAAATTCAAGACAGTTATATTAGTTACATATAGAAAAACTCTGTATAGAATTTTTTTACATTTTATACATAGTAGAAAATGGAAGTTTCCCATTCTGTTCTGTTAAAAATAGAGCTGTTGACAGACCATTGGAACAGCACTCAGAGAACCCTGGGTTTTATGCATTTCTCTGTGCCCTGATGAAGGTGTAACGTTCTTAAGCTTTATGAACTGGTGTACAAGCTCTGCCAGGCAGGCAGTCAGGGACCATTGTGGCTGAGGGTTCTCATTGCCTTTGGGATGATGTTTTTAGCATAGCACCCTGTTGGTTCTGGGAAGAATGGAACTTAAGTCTTCTTTAGTAGTTGACCAAACATTTGCTAGGTTCTAGATAATGCCTGTATGTCCCCAGCTTTTCATTGGAGTATAGTGAACTACTCTTGGGTGCCACAGGGATAAAATATATTTTAAAAATGCACATGTCCCGGTTTAGAAAGTTAGGGTGCTACAGTGTTACAGAAAGTAATGCAAATTCAGTTTCATAATAACAAATAGCTAGAATTTATAGGAAATAAGGGATGGATACAGACACACACACCTTTCTCTCTGAGCATCACAAAGTTTTTAAAATAATGGAGGTTTTAAAAATTTTGATCATTTGATTTTCAGGAGAAAAGTACCATTTGTTGATTTTCTTATTCTCCCTCATTGTGAGGAAACAGCCAGCCCATCCCCATTGCCTGTGACTAATCATATGGCTCATTTGAAGGAGCACATGCAGGTATCCAGCATATTTTAGTGGACTGGAGAGAAAGAATCCATGGGTTTCAATTGGTCCCACTGCTCTTTTTGGAAAGATTACTTTAAAACTAGCATAAGACTAAAGATATCACAGATATTTATCTTTTGGCTTTATGTACCTTAGAGAAGGTTATTTTTATACAAAAATACAGAAGGTAATTTTTTAAGTCTTTTAGATGTTCTTGTTCAAATGAATGATTTGTTGAGATTCTTTTGTGTTGTCATGTTTTAGAAAAAAATTCTTACTGATAGTTATCTTTATCTAAGGATAGAAGGGCTTGTCTTCCAGGCTTTCAGTAGTTTATAATAGATGGACACACTTGTTTTGTCTTATCAAACTTTTAATTAGTGAACATTTGAAGGAAAACTCTTGGATAATCTCATTTATGCTTAGTGGTAAGGAGCAGCAGCCCAAAAACCTGGAGACTGCAGAAAGATGTATATTTGGCTTTGAAGTGCCATCCCCTTCCCCTTCCTTCACTCCCTCCCCATCCAATAGATTACCTGAGTGTATAGAAGAGTGCAGAGAGGGGAAGCAGGTGTCACAGGGGTTAAAAAAACAAACAAACCTGACTTAAAACTAAAAGGAGGCTGACTACTTCTACCATAGTTCATTGTCCTCTGTTTCTGTTTGGAATGGTTTAGGCATCAGCTGGACAGTCTTTGGCCTTAGAACAGTAAAAGATGCCTCTTGGGCTGATCCATGTTGAAATTACAGGGGAGTTGAAGATGTTTAGTGGCGTTTAATTCTGCAGTGTTTTCCTCAGTAGCCATCAACAAGTGTTACCCAGAGGCCACATTGAGCACTTTGTTTCAGGTGCACCGGAAGTATAAAAAATGTATTACCTACTTAACTCCTCTTACAGACTTCCCTTTTCTCACAAAACAAAACCAAAAACTTCAACATAAAACCACATGCCTTTTTAAACAAATTTCATTGAGAATTGACTCATTTGCTTTCAACAAATATTTTCTTCCTGAATGATTTAGCCATTTTAACTTCCATAGCTTCATATCTATATCATATATAGAAAACACAAAAGATATTTTGCCTTCTTCCATCTCATAAAATGATTATAGTAATCTAATTTTGAATTGGTTCTGTAGATAAAATAATTTTATGCGATTTCAGAGTACTACCTGTCTCTGGATTTTTAATGGTATAGGTGGGTTCCTCAAGGACAAATATTTCTTTCAATTCCTTGCACTCAACCTCTCCCCTGAAAAGTAATATGGGCTCTTGCCTAATTTAAGCTGGGAATTGTTCTTAAGGAAGAAGTAATTTGTTTAAATATTGGTTTCCTCTACGAAATGAATTAAATTTCCATTTAAGATATATCTATACAGGTGTGGAGGACAGCACACGGTAGAAAGGTTTTTTAGCCACCAACCTGCTACCATAGGATGGTGCTCACTCTCAGGCATGGCTGATTCTGGGGGCAGAGGAGTTAATGATGTTCTGGTGAAGGAGACAGAGAAGGGGAACATGGTGAGGAACACGGGGACACGCAGCAGGTCTCTGCACTGTGGAGTGCTCGTGTCACACCTGCCTGAAATGCAAAGTGTGTTGTTTCTGGGTTTCCCAGTGTTTATTTTCAGTGTTTATTTTCAGTGTCTCCTAGAGACTAAAATAGGAGCACAGCTTGGAAAGGGTTGTGGCAAAGACGCACTCGAATCGTTTTTGACACGTCGATTGTCCGACGTTATTATTGCCTCCTCTTCCACAGGTATAGCGTCTTAGTGCTGCCCTCTCTCACATGTGGTCAAATATAGTAAAAATCTAATAGTGCCATAGGGAAAAGTACGGGGGAGGAACTGATCAGATGCCTGCCTTGCCACAGACCAGCTCAGGACTGCCCCAGTGTAGACAGCTGGCAGCACCTTCCGAGAATCTCAGGCAGCTCGAGACATGACGAGATGAATGGACTTGTCACTCTCTGCTGCTTAACAGGGAGATGGGGTCAGAGATGTGAGCCCTAGGGGGGCTCTCCTCATGCAAGGGTTGTTAAATGGGAAGAAGAAAGCCCACCTGTCAGTAAGCTCCTGGAAAGGGCTGGCAGCTTCTCACTCACATTTCACATTCTGGAGTTTGATTTCCTACAAAATACCCCTAAAGAAAAGATTTTGTGAAAGAAACTTGAGATTGTAGGATGTGATGGGGAGCCCCCAGTGAACTCTGGGTAAAGGGAAGACATTTCCACTTAAGCAAACTTTGCTTACTCTGTTTCTTACACACCACACATGTAGTTTGGTCCTGGAAAAAGTTAGGGGCAAAAAACCCTTTAGATTAGAAAACTAAGAGTACAGAGCCTAGAATTCTCGATTTAATGTTGGATGGGGCCCCAGAGCCCACCTGGACACTTGTTCTCCCTCTCCCCCATCATTGGTGAGGATCCTTGAAGTGGATCAGGGGGACGCTGCCTCCATGGGGTACCTCTATCACTGTGGTCCAAGCCTCTACGCACTTAGGCTGGTTTCTGAGCAACACCTACACTCATGCACCTGCCCTCCAAGAGACCCAGGCACTTCCAGGCCTCACTTAGTGTGACTTGAGACAGAACTGACTGAAGGCAAAGGGAAGATTCCTAGTTTTAATTTTACCAAGTCATTGACTGAACATTTATTGGGGAAAATGACAGATGCTGCAGCAGAAATGTTCTGAAATTTAGAGATTAATTTTTGCAATTTTGAATCTGCCAAACCTTGAAAAGTTAGTTTTTTAAGTCATCTCACACAGAGGCATTGTTTCAGGTTCTAGAATGAAATTTTCGATGCTGAGTTGTGGCTGTATCCATGAAGTGAATGGACTAAAATGACCCAGATGCTCTCTGTATTTTGATAAACTCTCTCGATTTTTCAGAGAACTTACTCAATTTAGGAAATGCATAGTTAGACCTGTAACATTCAGTGATTTAAGTATTTGGCAAGTGTCTGCCTTTGAGTACCTCTTCATATGTTTTTTTTTTAATTGGTAAAGACATAGTATTTAGGCCTGTTAAAGTTTAACCAGACTGCTAAGAGAGGCCCAGTCTATAAGAAAAATCTTTCATTCCATTTGATTCCACCCCCCCTCCCCCCAGGGAGTAGGATTCTTGTTGCTAAAATTAGTTCCATTTTCTTCCCAGGGAGCAGCTGCCCATGAGTTGCTGTTTTGAGGCACTTTGCAGTAAAATTGGTCTTAGTTGCACTATTTTGTGTTTAAGTTTTTCATTACGGTTCTTGTGTGGTTTTTTAGTAAGTCATCTTATGCTGGAGCAACAGATTTGTGAATTCTTGTTTTGTCTTTTCTGAGCTTTTGAGAAATACACAATCCGTCTACTCCTTAATGCAGAACGATCCTTTTTAAGCGTTTCAGAAAATGGCCTTTCTTGTGTTGGATCCTGAGCAAAATCAACCTTCACATGCAAGTGGAGATTTGTGAGATTTTGTCGTGTTTGAAGAGACAGTTAAAAATTTCCTAGAAGATGCTAATGACATTTAATAGGGGTGGGAGGTGGGAAGAGCCATGAAAAAATGAAGTAGCAAAAAGGGATTTTGCCTAGGGGCTTTTAACTTCAGAATAATACTTTCCCTTACTAACCTCTTGTTATTGGAACCTTTCAAAAAAGGTATAGCTGTTATTTTTTCCAGAGAATAGTTATGCTGTTTGTGTAAACCAAGTCATAAGTGTCTGTGCTGGGGAGTTTAAAATGTTAAAAAGTAGCAGACTAGAAACAAATTTAAGTTTAAAAAAATAGAGGTAAAATGAGTTTAATTGCATAGCATCATATGGGTACCATATGAACTATGTTGCTTCTAAATATATGTGCATGTGTGTGTGTATATATATATATATATATATACACACACACACACTCACACAAATGCAGTATAGTAAGGTTCATAATGACCTCATGTTTAAGATGGTTTAAGTAATCATCATAGAGGTTAATCTGTATGATATAAAGGTAAAATGGTTTACTGGCTAAAAAACTACTTTATAAACATTGAATCCAGAGATTTTTATCAGATTTTTAAATTGAATTACATTTAAAAATATGGCTTTTACCAAAATGTGGTGAATTTACTCCAATTTTCATGTTTACATCTGGAAGGAGAATGTTGCAGCGTAAGTGTAGTGTCCACTTGTTTTAATTGTTGATTAACATTTCTAAAAAACGATCTTTTCCCCTTTTTTCTTTAATATTTTTAGGCATTCTAAATTGTAGCCAAATAATTTCCTTAAACCTATTCATGCTGGTAGCAGTAACAAATAGAATCTTATTAGACTGAGTATGGATCTTTACAATGACATGTTTTGTAAATTCTGTTATCAATCTGACCTTTTTTTTAATGGTTCATTTATGTGGGTAGGTAGGTAGGAGGGTTTTTCTAGTATCTATATTTTGAATCAGACATGACTTACACTCCAAAGTTGGCATTCTCAGTGCTAACAAAGATTCACCCAAACATTTACAGACAAGTCCCTAAGGTCATTTTTTCAAATGCCATATGTACTTTGAGCTGAATAATGCATAGACATTGCCACAAATATGTTGTTTATCATGGCAGTTAATAATTTAGACTTGCTCAGAGTGTTCAAGAAGTATAAGAAATCTGTGCTTTCCAAATAGCCTTGAAGTTAGATAAGTTTAAGAACCATGTGGAGATGAAAAGGAAAGACAATGGCGTGTTCTCAGTTGGGTGACAGTTTAGCTCCTTTTCTGTTGCTGTTTCTGACCCTTCACCTGCCAGATGAATTTTGTGAGTGAAGAAGAAAAAGTTAAAGTCTTGTTCTGGTAACACTTTTTCTATTTGTTTTCTGAATTTGTTTTTTCCTATTTCCACTCCATTATTGTTCAGTTTCTTTTCTTTTCTTTCTTTTCTTTTCGGCCTTTTTCTTCCATCAACTGGTGTTTTCAGGCTTTTATTGTGGTCTCAGTTTTGGTGAGTCTTTCCATTATTTATGCTGGAGGTTTTTTGTTTGGGACATCATGTGATTCAATTCTCCCACATGGTACCGTGTCCTTCTTTTTAGTGCTACTAATTTTCTTGCCAATTTTAACTCCTGCATTAACTATTTGAATGTGTCAATGATCCATTTGAGCATATAGGAATATTTTTAAGTTGTTTGCTTCTGTACATGCATTTCTTCCATTTCATCGTTATCTTTTTAACGCGCTTTAATTTTATTTTGAGATTCTCTAAAGTTTTTCTCTTTTGAATTTATATTGAGGGGTGTTGTGAGAAGCCTTGACTCCCTGCAACCTTTTGCTCTGCCATCTTCCTAATCATCTCTATCCTAAAAAATATTAAGTAGCAATGCAAGTATATTTGCTTGTCATATCTTAGTTGCATTTTCCCTGTATGTATTTAACATCTCAAAATAGTCTTGTGGACTCCCCATAAGAGGGAAGCTGTGGAAGCTGCCTTACAGAGCATGTGATGGGCATTCCCAAGGATCTAGCAGAGGGAGGTTGTCTGCTGCTGGAAAAGGAGAAAATTAAGAGGTGATGCCAGGAGGGAAACCCAGTGCACTCTGACCACTAGGTGGGCATTCTTCAGGAGGTCAGTGTGTGGCTGGTATACGCGACTGAGCTCCTCATTTTGAGGTCACTATTAGAGTATTTGACCATTCTCAAGTGTTGTAACGATCTACATTAGGTGACAGAATCAAGGGGCTTGAATCGGAGAAATAAAATTTAGTGAAAAGATTCAATACTCGGGCAGAATTAATTTAACTCTTAAACCTGGTGTACACCTATCTTTTTGGCACAAAAGCTTCATCAACTGTGATTTTAAAAATAATTAAGTGTGCTTCATTTTTGGTATTGACACGAATAACTTTAACAAACCTAAAAAAGAATCTCAAAGGTTTTCGACAGGCTGTTTTATTGTTTTTGAGTCAAGTTTATAAAGTATGAAATGGATGAAGCTGTATCGGAACATTGAAAGTTGTTTTAAAATACCAGATTTTTTTTTTTTCATTATAACATAAAGGTCCCTTCAGGAAACACAGGAGTGTCAGCTACCAAAATTGGCCTGACAAACTCCAGGGCTTCAGTCATAGCTTCTCATTCTCTCTGGTCCACCTCTCTCTGGAGAAGACTGAACCTATCAAAATTTGTATTAGACTAAAATGTAAACAAAATTTATTTAAAGTAGAAGAAATAAACCCAAGTTTAATGGGGTAGCCTTTGCTTTTTAACCCTTACTTGGTGTGAATATGAAATTATCTTTAAATGCTTCAACTTATACATTTATGGATTCTTCAGGTATAATATTTTACTATCTGGTGCATCACAACATACTGAATGAGATAATTTGGGGCTTTCCAGAAGTCTGCTGAGTTACAATGACCCAGTATAGGGTTTTTAATGTCCAATTTGCAGCATATATGAATTAAGGTTAGATTAGATTTTCAACTCCTTGTACAAATGCTTGATCCATTTTCTTAAAAGCAAAAAAAAAAAATTTATCCTCTTTTGTAAAGTGAAGATTGTTATCATGGCATTCAATGTAAAGGGAGGAAACACAGATGGTGGTGCCAAATGTTTTGAGCTTCAAACAGTATATATATTGTCTCATTCAACACATTTTACAACTCCATTTAAAGCTATTTTCATGGAAGTTTCGAGCACATTCTAAGCTATTGTTCTTCCCCTTGTTTTAAAACCGGATACTTATATTATAAAAGCCTCATAGTGGGCTACGTGATTCCCCCAAGGATGAGCAAAGCATCATGAGGTGTAAAATTATCTATTAAAACAAGACATTTTAATATATTTGCAAAAAGCAAATGTCAAAATTATATATAGATGTATTCTTTACCATGTATTGTATTGGAATATTCTTTACCAGGAAATGAAATAGATTTAGCATTGCATAGGTTAATTAGATTAGTGTCTATAGCTCAACTTTTACAATGTATAACCTGAAAATGAAGTTAAAATAATTTTACAGTATAAGAGCACACCGTGATCTATGTAAAGCAGATTATGTCCATTTGATGTATTTTTTTAAAGAAAAGGAGAAAAGCACTTTCATATTAACAAGTAGCATGTGAATGAACTTTAGAGTTTCATATTTGTTGTGGATTGTAGCAAAAGTGAAGTAAAAATTTAGCATTCATATGTCTGTTGATGGCAACACAACTATTGAATTGAAGCACCTTATACTCTGCTGCTTAAACTTGCTTGTAATTGCACCTTTTGGTACCTGCACATTTTCATATAGAACATTATTGTAACATTTTTCCTCACGTGGGTTTGGGTAGAGATTTAGTGGGCCTACAAAATCATTTATTTATATTGTTTATATTACAATAATATATTATAGACCAGTTGTAAGTTCATTGCTTCAGAAATAAACGCTTCTTTCCATTTGGGTAGTGTGTTGAATTTCTTGTATTTATCCATGATGGGGAATTCTTTTTGTCTCTACAAAGAACCACACACAAGTAAAATCAAATACAAGGTTGACCTCACTTGTTTTCAACTGGTCCGTTCCATAGTGTGACTGGCTAAGGCTCAAGAAGGAAATAAAGACAAAAAGAGGCCCAGGGCGGAGGTTTTGTGACTCAGTGCTGGTCTTTGAAACACAGTTCTCTCGGTTAGCCCCGGTTCTTTCCTGAGGCTTTCTGTGTGTGGATTAATGCGGCAGGGACCAAAGGCACAGGACAGTGAGTGCACCGGCCGCCCCAGGCCCAGGGCCTTAGCTCCATGCTCGAGGCCTCCCACTTCCTCCCGAGATGCTGGGCAGGCTGGCCGGACCCTGCACCTCTGCTCCCAGCAGTGTTGTAAATGCCTGAAAATCGTGGGCTAAAGTCCCTGTGGGACTGGGGGCCAGGCCCGGACAATCCTCTGTAAGAGGATGGGAGGGAGGGAGTCCGGCCTTGGGCCTCTGGGGCCTGAGTTTGGTGGCACCATCTCACCGTGCCCTGGGCTTCCAGGGTTTCACATGATGCACGACCCTCATAAAACTTCTTGGGGTATGTTACCAGATGAAGATTGATTCCAGCTGGTCCCCAAACTGGCCTCTCCCCCTCCTCCCCATCACAGATTTCAGACAAAGCTTCAGCTTCCCACCGTCTCCCTGGCGTCTCCCGCCTCCCTGCACTGTGAGTGCCCTACTGCTTTTGTCACAAGGACCGGGGTGCCAGCGGGGGCCGCAGCTTCTGCTTTCCCCATCGAGGACAGCCCTCGGCTTGTTCTCTCTCCGAATGTTCTCCTTTTGCCTCCAGGAGTCCAGATCGGCAGCCATGGAGAGCCCAACCCAGGGAGGCTGCCTTCTGCCCTTCTTCCCACCCTGTTTTCAGAGCAGGAGAGCCTGCAGCAGGGAAAGAGGTCACTGGGGGTGGCACAACAGTCTCTACTTCTGCCTGGAATGTTATTGCTTGGTTTTCATGTTTTCCCAGCTCAGGATTATCTTATCACAATAGGAACCTTTCCACGTAGGAATATACGTAGCAAAATGTAAGAAAATGAGAAACTAGATTAGCTGTGATAAAATATGCTCTGAAAAACGTTCCCTATCCCAAGAAATTTCTCTGTAATCTGGCAAGACAACCCTTAAACTTGGAGACTTTTTTTGAAGTTAAAATGATGACACAGTATTTCTCAATATCAAATCCTCAAATTCTCAATGTCAAATCCTATCCTTTTTAAAAAGGTAAACTCTGTGTGCATTCAGACCTGTAATGTAATTGGCATTACAACCAAGTAAGGTGAGCAACTGTCCTGAAATTTGGTCTTTTTTTAAACCCTCTGTCTTGGAATCAGTATTGCATATTAGTTCTAAAGCAGAAGAGTGGTAAGAGCCAGACAGTGGGACTCGTTAAGCTCAAGGTCACCCAGCTAGCACATGTCTGAGGCCAGATTTGAACCCAGAACCTCCAGACTGTAGGCCAGGCTCTTTAGTCACTAAGCCACCTAGCTGTCCCCTGTGTGAAAGAGAATTCTTTATTCTCTTTGTCTGTTTTTACTTTAATCAACCAAAAACTTAAACACCCCTACTTAACACTAAGTAAGAGAGTTTGCAAGTCACTTACTAAAATGGGTGACAACTCCAGAAACTTGTGAATCCTTTGATAAGAGTTCACACCCTCAGAGCAGCGTGAGGCAATTTGAAAGCTGGGATCGGCCCCTGTGTAGAGAGGGACAGGAAGCCATGTGGAAAAAGGACTGACTGTAAGAGTCCTGAACTTCCTGTCCAGGGAGTCTTTGGCTGGTGACTTGCCTTTTGGAGGTGGCTCTGGACTTGGATCTTCTTCTTTGTCTTGGGTGAGTGAGGAGCTGCCCTTCCCTTCCTGGCTTCTGGACAGATTGGGTCCGGAGAGACTTCCTTCTCCTGGAGGAGGCTGCATTGCTGGAACCTTTACCTAAGACACCACGGGGTCCTCCAGTGTGTTATATGGAATTTTGGGTGTCCCATTAAAAAGTATTTTACAAACTTCCTGTGGACATGTGGGGGACTTTGAGACTACATTTTCCGTGTTCTGGTGGGTTTCCGGTTTCTGACGTGATGACGGCAAACAAGGGGAACCAACGTTGAGCGTGACTTAAAATTAGGGGTGGAGCTGGGGCTCACTCTCTCTGGCGTGCAAGACTGACAAGATGGGAGAAGGTACTGGGGGTGGGATTTTTTAAATAGCCAAGTGCGTGGTCTGATTTATTCTATCAAAATGGGCCCAAATAAAATATTAATTTTCCTCATAATGTCAGCCTTTATCATTTTTAATCCTTACACCGGCTTTAACAAGCCCTGCCAGGGCTGAGCCCAACACTGGAGTAACACTTAGTGTGCCAGGCTAAGACATTTCTCTACTTTCACTCTTTCCACCTCTTTGTAAATAAAAGCTGTTAAAAGTCATTTTTGACTTGAGCTTGTAAAAGGGAATTCTTTGTTCTGTTTGAGTTTACACTTGTGAAAGGGAATCCATTATTTTTGCCTAGTTGGAGCTAACAGTTATCCTAACTTAAGCACCTCACTAGATTGTGAAGAGGGATTTACTCTCCTTTGTCTACCTTTTGACTGAATCAACACAAGCTTGAACTAGGTAGAAGAGCTAGAAAAAGCACTTGGTGAATTCACACTCTGCCTGGTGCTAGGCAAAAAGCCACCATCAGAGGCCCTGAATTTCTGAGGCTAGAGGAGTGGACTCCAGGAAGAGAGTCACTCCAAGAAGGAAGTGGGCTTCGAGAAGGTCGGCCTTCAGCTCCAGACCTTCTCTTGACCTGCCTCGTGGAGGGAGCCTGGGTGAGTAAAGAGCCGGCTTTCCCTTCCTGTCTTCTGGAGAGAGTTTAATTCTGGTTGAAGGTGAACAAGTCCTGGCTGAGCCAAGCACTGGAACAATATTTAGTTAGATGGGTTAATGTCTTTTCTACCCTTTTGTACTCCTCTGCTTTCACTCCTTCCACCTTTAATAAATAAAAGATTTATAATTTTCACATATCTAGCCAAACCGTTAATTTTAACACAAGCTATAATATTTTTTTTAATTGGTGGCCACAATATTACTTTAGAAGTCTCATATTTTAGTCAAACCCCTAAATTTTAATCCCCATACTTGTCATTTAGTCTTAGTTTCTTAGGGACACGGACAAGTTAAATGTCTTAAGTATTCAGTTATGCAGCCAGTATGTCAGAGCAAAGTGTTGAAACCGGGTCTTCCTGACTTTGAAGTGGGCCATACCACCTCTCAAAAGATAGCTTATGTGTTTTAATAATACTGAAAATAATCCTTCACACCTCCCCACCACCATACAAAGACATGATTTTTAAAAACCCTTTGAAAATGTTTAATACACACCATATTCCTGCAAAGTTGTGAATAAATCTCTGGTGGACAAGGATTTGGGGTACCTGGCTAACAGACAATAGCAACAGTCCATCTCTGGTCAAATTACTTTCTGCTTTTCAACTCTGGAACAAATTTCTCTCTAAAGTATAAAACTGGAATAAAATTAAGGTAGTTGTGACCTTCAAAAAGTGTAAAGACTTTCTTGTTGAGCACGTTCTAAAATATCTCTGGAATGTTGGGGGGCGGGGGGAATCTCTCCACGTTTCCAGGATCCAGATCCCAAATGTGCACTTCCGCTCGGGGGCCCCAACCTCCGGGCGAGCCGTCCCCAAAAGCAGTTTCTAGAGCATCCTTGGCTGGTCGTCCTCAGATTTCCTCCTGGCCTCCTTTACAAAGATGGTGGCCCAGCAGCATGAGCCTGGCCTTTAATGACCCAACACGGCCTCACTCTAACAGACGATCACGGGGGCGGCCTTTTCCGCCGGCTCTGTCCGCTCCGTCGGGAATGGCGTAAAACAGAATTTCCAGCTGACAAAAGGGTCCGCGCGCCAAGCGCTTTCGGCCCCCTCCGGCTCGTGCCTCCTACACCAGGAAACGGCAGCCACGAGGAAGCTGTTCACGAAGTACAGCCAGGGCACGTTGAGCTCCATGTAGGCCGGGACCCGCACGTCCAGGCACAGGAGGCTGGTCTGCAGGAGGACGAAGGGGAGCCACGTTCCGAGGAAGCACACCAGCAGCCTGGCCAGGAGCGGCTTGCTAGAGCCGCTCGGGCGGTCCCAGGCGGGGGCCTGCGGGAAGTACAGGGCCGGCTCCTTCCCGAAGCTCGTGATCTGAACGGAGCGGACCAGCGCCACCACTTGGCACCAGCACGCTGCCAAGGCCAGCAGGAGGACGCCGAGCATGAACACCGCCAGCCAGTAGCTCTGGGCGCTGGCGTAGAACGGGCACCGGTGCGCGGGGAGGCCGCCCCGGCTCAGACTCGCGTAGATCACCGGGTCCCCCAAGACGTAGGCGAGCGCCGCCGTCCACACGAAGAGGACGCAGAGGAAGTAGAAGACGCGGCGCCACCGCACAGAGGCCTCGGCCGCGGGGGCCGCGCGGGCCGCGCTCAGGTAGTGGTCCAGGCCGGCCAGAAGGAAGACGGGGCAAGGCAGGACGCCGTAGGTGAAGGACAGGACTTGAGGGAACAGGCAGATGTGGTACTTGGTGAACCTCATGCCCCACAGGGCGAAGTCCTGGAAGTGGCCGATGGCAGAGAGGCTGGCCAGGAGCAGGAAGTCCGCGCAGGCCACGGACGCGCAGAAGCACTCCAGGAAGCGCGGGGAGGGGCTCCTCCTGCCCAGCGCGCTCATCAGGAGGTTCAGCAGCGTCTTGGCCAGTATGAGGAGGAGCACCGCGCCGCTGGGGTCCGGAGCCCGCCCGCCCGGATGCTGGCCCGGATGGCTCTGGAGCTCGAGGCTGCGATTGGCTGCAGAAAGGAGCATTCTGCTTTCTCCTGGAAAAGGGAGCGCTTCCTAGGCTCTCATGTTGTTTTCCACATAGCTAAGAAATTAAAAATGTTAAGTTAGTTTGTATTCTACAAAGAAAATCACAGCATTAGGAGGACCTAATTCATGAACAGAACCGAACCCGGTTCAGAAAGTAAGAATCTGAGGACACTGTTGTGGTTCACCCCAGCTAGGTGCCAGGCACGACGTTAGGGGCTGCAGAGACAAGACACGATACCCCCCCCCCCCCCGGGGCTCGCATTTTAGGAGGGGAAGCAGACCAGACGCAGAAAATCGGGCTCTTTTGACTCGATAATATGTTCTTTCATTTAGAGCATTTACAACTGAAATCACAAAGACCCAGTTAAAGGAGGCTGAAGCAGTGACACATCCTCCTCCTGTCTGCGTGGTGGGTGGCCTCCCAAGAAGGTGCGGGGGGTGGAGAGGGTTTGGGGATCCTTCTGTGTGCCTTTGGGGTGTCCCAACCCCTGCCAGCCTCCATTCCTGCCCCTCCCCTGAAACCTGGGCTTTTCCAGCTCTCGGACTCCGTGAGAGCAGCGAAGGGAGGGAGGGGCGCCTTCCCCACGGCCTCGCTTCCTCTTTCCTGGTCCCTCCCGCTGAGCTCCCTGCAGCGCCTCTGAACTCGCCTCCCCCCAGAGAGCCCCCTAACGCAGGAGCACCCGGCGGGCACCGCAGACCCGTTTCCCGGGCCGACATTTCACGGCACCCTTTACACGGATCCCATCTGGGCTTCGCAACAGACGCCGCCAACTAGGATGTGTTTAGTCAGAAAGGAAGCCGACGAGGAGACTTGGCCCGGACGCCCCGGGGACTGGCCGGCAGCATCTGAACCCAGAGCTTGACTCCAGCGTCAGCTCCCCAAGACCTACCTAGGCCGCAACACCTTTCCTGAGGGAGATGCCGCCCTGGACGGCTTCGGGGAATGACAAGGTGACGGACTCTAGGAAACAGCACATGTCCAAAAGAGAGACTTCTGGCCAGAAGGGCTGCCTGGTGGGACCCGGCAGGTCGGCTCCCTCCACACAGGAGGCCCGCTGGGCCAACCAGGAGCCCCTGGGGGGGGATGAGAGCCCTCTTAAAGCCCAAGACAGTGTCGTGCTCAGCAGGCTGCTCTGGCTCCCATGTGCCTCCAGGATGACGGACCTCTGGGGGCACTCAGAGCCCTTCCCAGCCTCCCTCTTCACGGCTGCCCTTCTCACACTCAACATTCCAGTTGGCCCGGTGTGTCTTCCCAGGCTGCCATCTTGAATGCTTTCCACTCGTCTGCCTGCCCGCCAGGCTTTGTTCTCCACACCGGAGCCCCCGAGAAAGCTCGGACCAGCAGGGAAAACGAGATGACCCACGGGAAAGCACAAACCCCAGGGGAGACTGGGAAGGGCTTCAGGGAAAAGAGGGCAGGCCGGGCCTCAAAGGAGGCCAAGGCTACCAGCAAGCGTCTGGCCTCCTTCAGAGCACAGCCCAAGGACTCGCCCCTCACCATCCGGCCTTTTCTGACCTGCCCCCCCCAGGTCTTAATAAGAGTGGCGCCCCATTGGGGAACAGGAGATGGCCTTCCGGGAAAAGGTGAGCCCCTGGAGGCCGGGGCTCTAACACACAGTGGGGTGTTTGATAAATGCTCCTCCAAATAGGGGACAACAAGCCTGGAGCTGGAAGAGATGCCCGTGATAAACTTCATTTTAGATAGGAGGAGATGGGGGTTCTGGGGTCACAGACAGCGTGAATTAGAGCCGGGATCCAAACCAAAGAGAGAGAAGGCGAGGGGGAGGGGAAGAGAGAAGGGAGGAAGGGATCCACCATCTGTAACTGAGGAAGAAATCCAGGCTTGGCCCAGGACCTGGCAAGACAAAGGAAGGAAGAACTGATGAAGGGAAGCAAAGAGACTGGGAAAAAGAGCCCTCTGAGCGCAGTGGGGGTAGGCTGGGCCTCAGACGGCTCAGGAAACCTCGGGGGTGCAAGATAGTGGAGAAGGACGCTGAGCACGTGCTCCAGGCTTGGAGAATGGGCATCGTCTCCCCTCAGAGTAAGGGACGATGGCGGGACTGGCCTCCACAGCCCAGGGAAGGAAGAACTGGTTCAACACGTTTGGAGGGTGATTTTGCTCTAGCCCGCCTAGAGTGACCCTGCCAAAGGGGGCGTGAACGCCCATGAGACGACCCAGGGACGCCCCCCATGCAGGAACTCCTCCTCTCTTACACCCCCCCCACACACTCATTCCTGTGCCCCCCCCCCACGCTCCTACTGACTCCTAAAGTTGTACCAAAAAGTGAGTGTTGGGGGCAGCTGGGGGGCCTGGAGACAGGAGGTCCTGGGTTCAAATGTGGCCTCAGAAATTTTCCAGCTCTGACTGGCCAAGTCACTTAACCCCTAGCCCTGACCACTCTTCTGCCTTGGAACCAACACACAGCATTGATTGTAAGGCGGAAGGTAAGGATTAAATTTTTGTTTTTCTTTTCATTAAAACAATAATTTGACAGGGCCTCTGCCTTGGGGACTTGCCGTCCTGGACCTCAAGCCCTCCGCCAACCCTAAGGCACGTGGTCCGGATGCCATCACCGGGATGGCTGCCACCCTGATACGCCATCCGTGTCCACCGCCGTACGGGCCGTGAGATACAGAGCCCCGAGACAAAGGATAAACCGCCCGAGCGCCTGGTGCCAAAGCTTGTGGTAAGAACTCGGGGGCCTGGGAGGAGCCGCTGCGCTCGTGCCTCAAATGACTGCATTTGCTTTTGTTCACGGAGCCCCCAGCGCGGTGCCTGGCCCAAAGGAGGAGCTTCATAAACGTGAGCTCCCCCCTTCCCTTCCCTGCTCGGCCACGCACTGAGCCAGGCAGCTGGGCGGCGGAGACGGCCTCCTGCCCGGCATCCTGCGGAGAAGCGGCTCTCACTGGTCAGTCAGTTCTTAGGCCAAGCAAAGCCGAGGCCAGGACGCCGGCCGTTCGCTGATGATGCCACCCAAACGCACAGGAGGGACTTTGTGGGAAATCCAGGGGTCAGTCCTATGTCACTCTTCATCACTAATGCCCCCCTTCTCCTCCCCCAGCATCGGTCCTGGCTAAGTACTTACCCTGCCTCCTCCAGGGGCGACTTCTCGGTCCAGATGGTCTGTCTAAGTGGATTATGTCTGTCTCTGGTTCCTTTCCATCCTGCGCCCCGGGACGCCGTGAGACCGAGGAGATCTGCGGGGTCAGAAAACGGACAGCGTGAGCTCTCGGTGCTTTCTCGAAGCCGGGAGTCGGTCCCCCGCTCCTCGCACGGTCATCTAGAGAGGCTCTGAAAGGCAATTCTGCCTCTTTGGTCAGCGAGAACAATGACCTTGGGGTAGCGCCGGACCATCAGGCAGCGGTCCAAGGGGAACCTGACTCACTCTCTGGCGTATGGTTGTTATCAGTGGACGTCTCCAAGCCCGACACCCCGACTTGTGTGGCCGCTCAGGGTCAGACTAGGGACCCCGAGATGCTCTGAAGTTAGGTCCCCTTGATCACTGACGTATGCCCCCAAAGTCAGAACAGACCCATCCTCCCCACCCCTGCCACAGTTCTGCCCAACACTAAAGAAGTAGCTGTGGGAGTTAGAAAGACCTGAGTTCAAGTCTTGCCTCTGAAATTTTGGACAAGCACCCGAGCCTCGACGCACCAGCTAGGCAGCTCTCCATGAGGTCAACCAGAGTCCAAAAGCGGGAAATGGGATAGAAAACAAACACCACCTGGAGGACCCCCCCACCCCCGCCCTGGCCTTGGAAATACAGAGAATAAAAAGAACCAGGATGTGAACCCAGGCCCTCTGACGCCTGCACGGAGGCTCTTTCCTTTGGTTCCACACACCAGTCAACAAGCTGAAGTGCCTATTTTATGCCAGACCTCGAAAGGAGCCCACAGAACATGCAAATGGCTACGTACAACCATGCACCGTGGAGGATCCATTGGAAATAATCCTCTGTGGAAGGAAATCAGCATGAACGGGGTGGGGAGGGGGCGCTCAGTGGATGGAGAGCCACCCCTAGACATGGGAAGTCCTGGATTCAAATCTGACCTCAAATACGTCTTGCTGTGTGACCGTGGGTGAATTGCAACCCCCCAGTTGCCTAGCCCTTCCTGCCCTTCTGCCTTGGACCCAGTACTTAATATTGATTCTAAGACAGAAGAAATGGGTTTAAAAACAAACAAAAAAAGAATTAAGGGGGATTGGGAAGGGTGTCCTGTAGGAAGGGGGGATCCAGGTATGGGCTGCCGCCAGAGAAAATGCAAAGAGTCTGGAGATGAGCGTTTTGTTAGGGGAGTGGGCGGGAGACCACCATCGCTGGATTGAAGAGGGGAAGGGGAAAGGCTAAGATGGAAGAAGGCACGCGGAGCAAAGAATTTGTGCCAAGAACAAACAAGTGGGATGTGATTTTTTTTGTGGGGGGATCCTTTTGGAGCCCTTCCCAGGGACCTTCGAGCTCTCTTCTCTGTCCATCCCTAGATGTCCAAAGAGGTTGTAATAGAGACACGTCGAGTTTCCTTCAATCATCCCTGAGGGCGCCTGGAGTCTTCTTTGGGAGGGTGGACTCTCTCCTACCTTCTGATGACGTGGTGTTCAAATCAAGATTATAAAGAGAGTGGCCAGGGAGAGTCCTTCAAGGCCACCCAGAGCCCGTTCTTTGGTACAGTTGGGGAAACAGACTCGGACTGGGGAGGAACGAGGGCAGAACCCCCCAGGGAAGACCCAGAACTTGAACAGGGAGCTCTCGCTCCAAATGCAACATGTTACCGTGCTGGAATTTTTCTTTTAGGAAGATTTTCCTTTTGGATAAAAGCAGAACCAAAAGAACCCTCCCTAATGACGACAGAAGAATGCAAACTAGAAGGGCGTCGCTGCCCTGGGCTTTCCCTCTTTCAAGGTGATGCTGGGGGGATGGACGGCTGATATTTAATCTGAGTCTTGTTGCTGGTTAAAGAAGCGGAAAGAAGGCTTGGAGAGACCGGAACAAGCGGAGTCACCCCAAGGGCACGGAAGGGTAAAACGGAAAGGAGGCACACAAAGGATCCCGCCACAACCTAGTCGGACCTTCCCAGCTGCTGTTAGAAAAATGAGAAGAACGTCAAGAGCTGGCTTCCCCTGTGCTGCCCCCGGGACGTGGGCAGGCACGTCCTGTCCCCAGACCTCAGTCTCCCCCTCTGTAAAATGAGGGGCACAGGCCGGGTGGCCTTCTCGGTCCACTGCAGTCCAGTTCTGAGAGCCTCCGCTTCTCTGACCCCAGGAGGGCAGCTGGGAGCGTCTCAATAACTCCTAGAGCGGATCAGGGAATAGTCGGGCTTTCTTTCCTCCGGGGTCTTGTCACGGAACCAACCTAAAAACGAGTGAATCCGAGCCCTCGCCGGGCTTCCTGTTCGGCTGTCAAAAAAGGCCACTGATTTAGGGAAGCAAAATGCCACCCTCAAGGGTGTCTCTTCTGACAAGAGAGCGATGGAGGGTTCAAGTCCAGCCTCTGCCTCTTCCTAGCAGTGGGACCTGGGCAAGTCCCTTCCCCCCCCATTGGCCTCGGTTTCCCCGTCTGTAAAACGAGCTGGTGAAGGAAATGGCCAAGCGCTCCAGGATCTTTGCTATGAAAACCCCACCTGGGGTCCCAAAGGGCCTGCTTCCATCTGCATCCAGACTCCCACCAGGTCTTCCTAAAAGAAAAATTCCTGAAGCAGGAACAAGCAGGGAAGACAGCGTGCCTGTGGATGGACGGACGGACAGATGGACGGATGGATGGAGTCATATAGAAAGACAGAACGGAAACGGGCTCCGAGCCAGCTTCCTGCCGGGGCAGAGAAAGCGGGCAGAGCTCAGGGCGGACGAGAGGCTTCGGGGCTCCCCCTGGGCCCCGCCTCAGCCCAGAGCCTTCCCTACCTGGTGGCGGCCTCCAGCCCTGCCGCCTTTACTCAGACAACAGAAGGCCCCCCAGAGCCTCTCCCTGGCAGAGCTCAGAAAAGTGGCTGTCCCGGCCTTAATCCTCGGGATTTATTCTAAGAGCTTAAGAATGGAGCCCGGCCGTCTCGGCTACAGTCCGAGCATTTGGTTTTTAATCTGAAAACCCGAAGGTGCTGGAAAGGGAAGAAAGCCCAGCCTGGGCTGCATTCGGTCTCAAAATCCACCCTGTACCTCCGTTCCAAGGCGGAAGGATGGGGGGAGCCAAGACTCAGCAGCTACATGTGACTGAAAAGGTAAAATAAAAGTGGGGGGCTGGAAGGGACCTTTCCTGCCCTTGAGAAGCTTCTCTTCTCTAGCAGGGGAGTACAACTTCAGAGTCCTGGGTTCTAGCCCATCTCCCCTCATTTCACAGGTGGGGAACCTCAGGGAGGACAAACTGCCATCTTTCTGCTCCAGTTTCCCAGAGTCTGGAGGAGGGAGGATGATCAGGGAAGGCCTTCTGGAGGAGGGCAGCTCAGCAGCAGCCAAAGCAAGACAGAAGAGTGGGGAGAGGGAGGCAGTGGGGTTGAGTGACTTGCCCAGGGCCACACAGCTGGGAAGATTTGACCCCAGGATCTCAGTCCCCAGGCTGGCTCTCCATCCTGCCCTGAATCCCCCAAGTCTTTTAAATGTAAATACGGGTTTGTAGTCTTCTCTTGGGGGAGAGAACCAGGCAGAAGAGCGCTGGCGCTGGCTTCCCTCCTGGTCTCAGGCACAATAAGGGAAAAAAGTCCTTTCTTCACATTCCCTTCCCTAAAGTCTGCCCTCTGGCCAGACTGGGGGCACCCCCAAGCCTGGCAACATCCTTCTTCCTGATTGCTGCCCTCCTCCAGACTCTGGGAAACTGGAGCAGAAAGATGGCAGTTTGTCCTCCCTGAGGTTCCCCACCTGTGAAATGAGGGGAGATGGGCTAGAACCCAGGACTCTGAAGTTGTACTCCCCTGCTAGAGAAGAGAAGCTTCTCAAGGGCAGGAAAGGTCCCTTCCAGCCCCCCACTTTTATTTTATCTTTTCAGTCACATGTAGAAACAATTTTTTGACATCTTAACACTCAGATGTCCTCCCTCCCTCTGCCCTCTCCCCCATCCCTGTGTGGGGGGTGGTGAATGGTCCAGGGAAGGCCAACTCCAATCCCATCACCTAATGAATGCTGCCCCCCAAAGAGAAAGACCAATATTGCTCCATGTCTTTAAGGAGCTCCTGTTCCAGTGGAGGAGACAAATGAGATAAAAGTCCTCTTTTAAAACCCCTGAAAAATAAAAAAAATAAAAGCCCTGACCTGCCTCTTAGAATCAGTACTGTGGTCTTTCTCTGTATCCCCACCTAGAAAGCATTTAGTATCTGTATGCAGATGGATGAACCCAACCCAGCGCTTTAACACAGGGTAGCTGCCCAGGAATAAATGGCGATTCACGGAGCCCCATCACTCTGCTCTTTTTTAGTGCTACAAAGTGTGGTCTGGGGGGCATCTGTGGGCTCCGAACCATTTTTATAATAATAGCACATTTGCCCTTTTCATTCTCCTTTTGAGTGGGTACAGTGGTCTTCCTGAGGCTACCCCTGTGAACTGAAGCGTCCTCTGCCCCCGTGAAGCCTCCGTTAAAGTTCATCTGCAGAATTGTAATTTCGTTTTACAAATGGCTGGACTTCGTACTTTACTTTTAAATTTTCCATATCAGCATCAAAAGAAACTTTCTTTTATGTGAATGCTTGGCAACAAAAAACAAGAAGTGATGAAATATTCAGTGTTGAGTGACTTTTTGAATCTCATGGGTTTTTCTTGGAACAACTGTGCTGACATTTGCACCAATAGTAAAAAAAAAATTTGCAACTTACATTGGCAAAAATGAAAACCAAATGCCACTCTTCTCACTGCTTTTTCCCCCAATAAAATATGTTAATTATATGAACACAAAATGGGTTTATTATTGTCATTTTTAGAAGAGTAGAATATTGTCTAAATGTTTGATCTGATGACCTCTATAGATAAGTGGTCAGAGGAAATGAACAAATACTTCTCAAAAGCAGAGCTGTAACTTATTCACAACCATATGAAAAAAAAATGCTCCAAATAATTACTAATAAGAAAACACAAATCCCCAAAGTGAGATTTTACATCCTATCCAGCAAATTGGCAAAGTTGACCAAAAATGGCAACATTTGATGTTGAAGGATGATAGACGGATACATTGTTGGTGGAGCTGTGACATGGCATAACCATTTTGGAAAGCAATTTGAAATTATGAAATAGTGATTAAAATGCCCATGCCCTTTGATCCAAGGATTCCATTACTGGGCTCCATGGAAGCCATTGGTAAGAAGAAAGTCCCACCATATTTCAAAATATTTATAGCAGCAGTTTTTTTTTTTAATTCTTATCTTTTGTCTTAGAATCTATATTGAATTGGTTCCAAGG
The DNA here is from genome assembly GCF_016433145.1 of Gracilinanus agilis. Classification (NCBI taxonomy): domain Eukaryota; kingdom Metazoa; phylum Chordata; class Mammalia; order Didelphimorphia; family Didelphidae; genus Gracilinanus; species Gracilinanus agilis. Next base: position 669,820,513 of record NC_058132.1, on the reverse strand, counting down.
TAGAAGAGCAATAAGGGTTAGGCAATGGGGGTTAAAGTCACAGCTGGAAGCATCTGAGGCTATATTTGAAACCAGGACCAGGTTCTCCACGCTGCTATCCATATTAGTCAATGCAGTTGGAGGGAATATAGGATAGGCAGAAAAAGGAATGTACCGAGGACACACTTTTAAAATTTAATTTGCATTATTATTTTCTTCATCACTTTGTTTCCTCATCTGTAAAATGGGGATAATAACAGCCCCACTTTCCAGAGTCATTGTGAAGATAAAATGAAATATCTGTAAAGCTCTTTGCAAAGAGATTCTAGCTCTTATTAACGAGATCTGATTCACAGTTCTTCAATATCATCAGTTCCAGCCATCCGTACCTCCTCCCTGACTAGCGTCACACTGGCCCGTTTTAGCCTTCGTCCTAACGCTGGGCTGATCCATGCCCCAAAATAACTCAACTCAGATACGTTCCTTTGACTTCCTCTGACCTCTCCCAATTCTCCCAATCGCTCCCTTCCATTCCGTTTCACTGAAATCACTAAGTAAACCATCGTGGTGTCAGACGACAGGGCGGGCTTGACCCTAGTCTCTGCCAGTAGAACCCCCCATGTTTTGCTGGTCCTACATTATCCCTGGGATTTCTCTGCTCCTCTTTCCAGGCTGCTGAGCAAAACTGAAGGAAGGGTTGTGAAGCCATGACCCACCCACGACAAATCGAGGTGGATCCTTCATCTGGGTCTGCTTGGCCACTCTCAGAAATCTCTCCATCCCATTCTTCCTCATTCCTTTTCTCCTATTCCAGATCTTTTCCTCTTTCAAGTTCTACCTTGTCCAGCCTCGTTCTTCAATGATTTCAGCCTCAGTTTTCCCCTATTCCACTCTTTAAATGTTTTTCAGTGTTTTCATCCCATTCTTCTACCTCTCCTCCTGGATCAGGAGGAAGCATTCCCTGGTCTTGCCATGGAGAATTCCTCTACTTTCGTTTGCCCTTGTTCCCTCCTTCCTCTCCTGCTTCCTTCATTAATCATTCCCAAGCTCATCTCCTCTCAAATCTCCAGTCCTTCCCGGTCCACTGACCCCTTCTTATCTACCTAGAAAGAGGCTTCAACTTTAAAAACAAAGCCAAACAAAAGGCAAATCTTGGACGCTTTGGCCCCAAGATCTTATCAAGCTCCAGTCTCTTGCCTCACCTCCGTTTCATCACTAAAATTCTTGAAAACCGTCTATTCCCTCATCATCTACTTTGTCAAGTCTGGCTTTGCCCAGAGAGAACTCAAACTCTCTAAAGGCGGAATCTTTCTTTAATTTATTTTAAAAATTAAAAAAAAAATAACACCTCTTATATTCCATCTTAGAATCAATACTGTGCCTCAGGTCCAAGGAAGAAGAGTGGAAGGGGCAGGCAATGGGGGCTACCTGGAGAGTTTCATCTAATTAATTTAGAATATTTTCCCACGGTTACAAGATTCATGTTCTTTCCCTCCCAACCCCCTCCCATAGCCGACACACAATTCCACCGGTGGCAATAGGAATTAAGTGACTTGCCCAGGGTCACACAGCTAGGAAGTTATTGAGCAAACTAGCTGCCCCAAGAGGATCTTTCTTATTCTTGCCTTTGGGGTTCGAACTCCCCCGACGGGGAGCCCAACGTGCCTTCCTCCTCCTCCTCCCGTCACTGGCCAGTCCTCCACGTCCAAACGCTGCGGTTCTCTCGGGCTTTCTCATGACAACACGCACACGTGTGCTTCTGTGTGTTTACAGTCTATGCTGCTTCTTAATAGCAATGCATTTTCTCTATCCTATTCTCTGTAACCAGCCTGTGGCTTCACATATTCTTATCCAGAGAAGAATCAGGAATCTGGTCATTCATTCAGTGTAGCCCAAAGCTTGGAGCTATTATGGATGGCAGAAACTGTCCCGAAGAAGCCCACCTTCCTCATCCGCAATGGCTGGCCAACGGCCAGAGACAAGGTCCCGAAGAGGGCACCACTCTCCAGTTCCTCTAGAGAAGGGGCTGGTCGTGCCCCCAACTGCCAACCAACTGTCACCCACCGGGGCAGCGAAGCCGAAGGCCCCCTAGAGGAGAGACAGGAGGCGGCTTGCTCAAGTCCCACTGTGATGGAGATGGCCGGGGACCCTAAACCCCAAGACCTTTGGGGATGGCCCCCCCAACATCCTCCTGGGGAGGAGCCCCTGGGGGCAGGCAGCCTGGGGGTGGTGCCTTTCTGCAGGGGCTGCCGTCCCAGCCACTGAAGACCCAGAGAAGAAAGTTCTTGTCCTCTGTGTCTTGAGCCCTGCCAGGTTCGACAGCCCAAACGGACTGAATTTTATCAGGGAAAAGTAGGGTCATTTAATAAAAGAAAAGATTTTCAAGCGTTCCTGAAGAAAAGACCAGACTTCAACAGAAATACAGAACTCAAGTGAAGTCTAAAAGGTAAGTAAGAGGAGCAGCTGGGTAGCTCAGTGGATGGAGAGTCAGGCCTAGAGATGGGAGGTCCTGGGTTCAAATCCGGCCTCAGACACTTCCCAGCTGTGTGACCCTGGGCAAGTCACTTGACCCCCATTGTCCACCCTTACCACTCTTCTGCCTTGGAGCCAATACACAGAAGTTAAGGGTTTAAAAAAAAAAAGGTAAATAAGAAAGAGGAAAATCCCACGGGCTCCCAGAAGGTCTCATGGCTCCTGTTCCTGTGGGGAAAGGTGATGTTCGTAACCGTTAAGCACCGCTGCTGTTGTCATAGTAGTCAGGAGAAGTACGCAGCCACATGGGGTGTGGGAGTCCGCTGTCTAGATGATACGTTAAAAAAAACCCCACCTTTAGGTGGAAAAGAGGATTGTACTAAGAGAAATGGGAAGGAACAGGCAAAATAGGGTAAATCTTATCACCTAAAGAGGCACAGGGCAGTGTAGGGGAGGATGAGTGGTGATGGGTAATATTTAAACCTGACTTTTATGACTTTGTGTATCTCTGCCTCACTTAAATCCAACTTGTGAGCAAGTCAAGAATCACTCTGAAGGGGCAGCTGGGTGACTCAGTGAATTGATAGTCAGGCCTAGAGATGGGCAGTCCTGGGTTCAAATCTGGCCTCAGACACTTCCTAGCTGTGTGACCCTGGGCAAGTCTCTTAACCCCCATTGTCTAGTCCTTACCATTCTTCTGCCTTGGAGCCAATACACGGTACTGATTCCAAGATGGAAGGAGAGGGCTTAAAAAAAAAAAAAGAAAAAAGAATGACTGTGAGATGCCACTGGTCCCCTTGGTCCAGGAGAGCTGGGGGGGGGGGCATTCCTGACTTTTCCATCTGTATCCCTAGAATGCAGTATGGTGCTTTGCTCATTCTGATTAAAGCTCTTTACATATAGTACCTCATTTGCTTCTCATACAAGCCTGGGAGGTTGAGTACTTTATTATTACTGGTTTACAGATAAGGAAACTGAGGCACACAGAGGCTAAGGGACTTGTCCGGTGTCACAGAGTAAATGTCTGAGGTTGGATTTTGAACTCGGGTGTTATTAACTCCAAGGTGACTCTGTGGTTAGAGCACTGGACCTGGAAGACTTGAGTTCCAATCCAGCCTCAGACCTTTCACTGACTGTGTGATTTGAGGCAAGTCACAACCTGTGCCGGCCTCAGTTTTCTCAACTGTAAAATAGGTATAATAATAGCACCTACCTTGAAGGGTAGATGTGAGGATCAGCTGAGATAATATTTGTAAAATGCTAACCAGAGTGCCTGGAACACAGTAGGTGCTATATAAATACTGGCTATTATTTTTATGTTTTAATAATTATATTATTAATCTATACTATAGTCTGATAATTATAATATTAATATATAATATAGTCTCATATAATATTATTGACCTATTATATTACCAATCTATAATATAGTTTAATAATTATATTATCAATCTATAATATAGTCTAACAATTTGATTATGGGTCTTTAACATATTCTAATAATTATATTATTAATCTATACTATGTTCTAATAATTGTTATTAGCCCATACTATATTCTTATAATTATAGTATTAATCTATAATATAGTCTAATATTATATTATTGACCTATTATATTATCAATCTATGATATAGTTTAATAATTATATTATCAGTCTATAATATAGTCTAACAATTTGATTATGGGTCTTTAACATATTCTAACAATTATATTATTAATCTATACTATATTCTAATAATTGTTATTAGCCCATACTATATTCTTATAATTATAGTATTAATCTATAATATAGTCTAATATTATATTATTGACCTATTATATTATCAATCTATGATATAGTTTAATAATTATATTATCAGTCTATAATATAGTCTAACAATTTGATTATTGGTCTTTAACATATTCTAACAATTATATTATTAATCTATACTATATTCTAATAATTGTTATTAGCCCATACTATATTCTTATAATTATAGTATTAATATACAAGATAGTCTAATATTATATTATTGATCTATTATATTACCAATCTATAATATAGTCTAATAATTATATTATCAGTCTATAATATAGTCTGAAAATTTGATTATTGGTCTTTAACATATTCTAATAATTATATTATTAATCTATACTATATTCTAATAATTGTTATTAGCCCATACTGTATGCTTATAATTATAGTATTAATATACAATATAGTCTAATATTATATTACCAATCTATAATATAGTCTAATAATTATATTATCAGTCTATAATATAGTCTAACAATTTGATTATTGGTCTATAACATATTCTAATAATTATATTATTAATCTATAATCTATATTCAATTCATCCCTCCCATCTGAATAGTTGCCAAACTCTGCTAATTGCTACCCCCTGCGTCCCTTCCTTCTCCAGTCTCCCACACAGGTCTGTGTTACTACCTGCCCAGCCTAATGTTAATAGCTCCCTGTTTCTATTATTTCCCATTGAAGCCAAGTTTCAAACGGATGCCAAGTTGGCTGGATCATGAGTGCCAGAATGGGGGGAGTGGCGCACGACGGAGCTAGAACACTCGGCAGGGGCCATGTTATAACGGGTTTCAAAAGTCAGCCAACCAAGAGGCGACAATAGAGAGGCAGTCTCTGAGTTTCTCCCGAGAAGGGGAAAGTTGACATGGTGACCACTGCCACTAAGGAGAAAGAATTCCAGATGGTCTTCTCTCCATCCTTCGAAGCCCAGCTCAAACATCATCTTTCTTCCTTGATCAGTGGATCAGTCAATAGGCACTGTTTCCTAGGTGCCGGAGATTCAAAGATCAAAGTAAAGCGTTTCCTGCCCTCAAAGAGCTAACAGAGGAAACTGTGTGCCTGTGTACGCCCATAGGTAACATCTACCAAATGAACTCAAAGTAATCTTGGGAGGGTTTGCACCAGCAGCAGGGGAGGCCAGAAGAGGCTTCATGAACAAGATGGGACTTGAGGAGACTCTCAAAAAAAAAAAAAATTAACCCTTACCTTCCATCTTAGAATCAGCACTAAGTACTGATCCCAGGGCAGAAGAGTGGTAAGGGCTAGGCAATGAGGGTTACATGACTTGCCCAAGGTCACCCAGCTAGGAAGTGTCTGAGACCCAGGGTCAATAGTATATATTGGTTCTAAGGCAGAAGAGTGATAAGGGCTTGGCAATGGGAATTAAGTGACTTGCCCAGGGTCACAAAGCTAGGAAGTGTTGGAGGCCAGATTTGACCCAGGATCTCCCTCCCTAGGTCTGGCTCTCAGTCCATGGAGCCATGTAGCTGCACCCTTGAGCAGTCTGGAAGGAAACCAGATGCAAAGGGGAAGAGGGAGACCATGCTCCAGGCACAAAGGCCATTGGTCTTTGAAATGCCTGCCAACCAGGAGCATTTAAAATGCAAAAGTCAAATAAAGTCATTCCTGTTTTATTCTAGAGTTAAGAAAGAGGGCTGGATTTTATGGAGCGGGGGTTTGATGTGATCAGACCTGTATTTCAGGAAAAGCCGGGGTTATGAGTTAGGTAAGAGATGATTAAGGCCTGAACTAATTAATGGTGGGTATGTGAGGGGAGAAGAGGGCACATGCAAGAGTAGAGAAAAGGCAAGAGCTGGCAACAGGGTACATGAAGTAAAAGTGAGGAGTCGAGGAAGAAGCCAAAGTGGCAGTAATAGGGAAGTGTGGAAGAGGAGTGAGATCAGGGATTGAGGGATCAGGAGGGGGGAGAAATAACAGGGTACTGCTTTGGACATGTTGAGTTTGAGATGTCTTAGATACTTCCCATCTGTGTGACCCTGGGCAAGTCACTTAACCCTGTTGGCCTCAGTTTCACTATCTGGAAAAAAAGCTAGAAAAGGAAATGGCAGACCATTCCAGTATCTTTGACAAGAAAACCTTGAATGGGGTCATGGGGGAGAGTTGGATAAGACTGAACAACAAATGGAATATCCAGTTGGCCGCTGGTGGTGCCTGCTGGAGATCAGGTCTGGGAGTCGCCTCTTTAGAGAAGGTCTCTGATCCCACCGGGGCTGAGGCCATGGATGGAGAGAGGAGGCAGGAGTGCGCTGGGGCCAGCTCCTACTGGCTTCTGAGAGCCCATGGCTAACCTTTCAGTTTGAGCTGTTACATCTTGGAAATCCTGCCCCCTCCCCCCCCAACCAGAGCCTGATTTATTGTTTTGTCAACTGTCTAATCTCGGAAACAGAGAGGGAGAATGTTAATAATGCAGATTGGATTTGAGAGTGTGTGGAGGGCACATTCTTGCCCCCAGACAAGCAGCTGTTAACCTTTCTTTACCAGCATGCCCCTGGAGAAAGGAAGAGGACCACAACAGAGCTTTGGGGGGCCCCCACACTTGCTGAGTGTGATGCCATTGAAGAATCAGCATAGGAGACCAAGGAGATTGGAGAAATTAGAGAAAGAAGAATCAGTAGGGAATAGGATCAGGAGGAGACAGTGTCCAGGGGAAAAGACTGAACGAATGCGTAGGATAATGATAATAACAATGATAATGGGTAGCTGTTCTTATTAAGCATTATATAAATGTTAGCTATACTAATATATTCTTATGAAATTATATATAATTATTATAATATAGTAGCAACTAACATTTATGTAATGTTTACTACGTGCCAGACACCATACTAGGCACTTTAACATTTGATCCTTCAACACCTGGGAGGAAGGTGAGGTTATTATTCCCTTTTTACAAAGGAAACGGAGGCAGTGGGAAGTGAAGTGACTTGTCCAGGATCACACAGCTAAGTAGGAGCCTGCGGCTGCATTTGAACCCAGGTCTTCCTGACTGCAAGACATGGGCTCTCAAGGAATAAGGATTAAGAAGGTGCTATTGGCTCTGATGAGGAGGATGGAAAGAAATAAGCATTAAGCACCTACTCTGGGCCAGGTACTGTGCTACATCCTTTCCCCCGGCCCCCCCCACCGTTATCTTCTATCTTAGAATCAATACTTCTATTTGTTTTTCTATTTTCTGTTTCAAGACAGAAGAGCAGTAAGGGCTGGGCGATGGGGGGTTAAGTGACTTGTCCAGGGTCACACAGCTAGGAAGCCAAATCTGGTTTCAGGACCCCCCCCCCCTCCCCCTCCAGGTCTGGTTCTGAGGCCACTGCAGTCACCAAGCCACCCTGCTAAGTGCTTTGAAAAACCACACTTATCTCATCTGATCTTCACAAGTACCAGGGGAGGCAGTTCCTGTTGTGCTTCTCATTTTACAGTGGAGGAAAGGGGCAAAGGGAGAAGCCCGGGCACAGCCTGCTTTTTTCATCCCAAAAGACCGCCCGAGGTCCTGAGGGGGTCATTAACAAGGCAGCTGGCTTCCCTGCGGTAACCGCTTGTTTCAAGACAGCAGGGACGTCCCCCCTGGCTCACCCCTACGGGTGCCGCTCGGACAGCCACAGACTGGCTCAGGCGAGTCTATTTGGGCTCTGGGCAAAGCCAAGTGCCGAACACCCTCCCCGGCACCTCCCCAGCACCTCCCTGACTCCAGGCGGAGGCAGACGGACAGGACCAAAGTGGGCAGAGCCACAGACGTCATCGGCTTCCCCGTGGTTGACTCAGATCTTGCTCACCCACCGGCGAGCCTCAGTTCCCTCCTCGGTCACAGGGACGTCCCCGATCATTCCACCCCCGCGTCTCCTTAGCAACCGACTGGGGAGCCGCAGTGTGCATTCTCTGCGCATACCAATAGGAACTGGACGTGGAAGGAACTCCAAGGCGATAAGGAGCTCCAAGGAGGCAAGGCAGCACCTTCGGTCTCCGCCTTCAGGGATCTAGTTAAGGAGGAAAGCCTGAAGCCTCAGTCCTGAGAGCAGGAGCAAATGTAACAATCCTAGTCTCTGGGGGAAGCCCTATTTATTTTAATGGTGCAAAACCGCTGCCCTCCCTCAGCGCCGGAAGGCAAACAGCGATTCTCCGCTCTTGAAACAACACAGGAAACAAAGACGCGAAACAAAGACAGCTCCGTCCAGACCTATTCGAATGACATCTCCTCCGTGAAAAGGAGGATCAAACGCAAGAAAGGATACAGACCCAGACCAGGAGGATTTCTTAGAGAAGCTCGACTTGAATCAATAATCAGAACAAGGAACCAACGGAGCAGCATTACCTCATAAAGCAGAAGTAGGGGTAGGAAGAAAATAGTTTAAAGAAAGCTGAACGGGCAGCTGGGTATCTCAGTGGATGGAGAGCCAGGCCCAGAGATGGGAAGTCCTGCTTCAAATCTAGTCTCAATCCTTTCCTAGCTGGGTGACCCTGGGCAAGTCACTTAACCCCCATTGCTTAGCCCTTACCCCTCTTCTGCCTTGGAACCAATACATCGTATTGATTCTAAGGTGGAAGGCAAGGGTTAAAAAAAAAAAAAAGCTAAACAACCTAACACCGTTTCAATATATCAGTCACTTTTGCTGAACTGTTTCCCCCTCTCTCTGTTAAAAGGAATGAGACTCAGGCAATAGTGGATAGACAGCCAGACATGGAAAATGGGAGGTCCTGGTTTCAGATCTGGCCTCAGACACTCCCTAGCTGTGTGACCCTGGGCAAAATCACTTAATTCCAGTTGTCTAGCCCTGACCCCTCTTCTGACTATGAATTGATACTATAGATTCTAAGATGGAAGGGCTTAAAAAAAAAAAGGATGAGTCTCTGGGCGAGAGAGAAAGACTGAAACATTGGCAGGGAGGGACACCGGTAAAAATATCAGATGTAAGAAACAAAAGTTATTAATGAACATTTTTAAAGCTTAATGAGAAACCCAGATAAGCTCACTTTAAAGAATATTAAAAAGGAAACTAGAAGGAGGGACAACACAAAAGAAAAATGGAAAAGATCTGCAAAGGCTTTTATAACAAAGTCTTTCCACCACCAAGGAAAGTAGATCATCAACCCCACTTGAAGACTCCAACACAGCTGGACTGGACCAAAAGTACAGAGAGGATCCCTAGATGCTATAGGCAGCAAAATCTTGAGGTATTTGAAGGAGAAGCCATCAAAGGTGTGGGGGGGATAAGCCTCATTAACAGAGAAAAATGGTGACCAAGAGATCAACTACTAACTAACATCTGCCTTCTCTTAGGAGAATAATCTAAACATGCATCCAGGTACCTCCAGCTGGACTGTTAAAATAGAGAATGAGGGAGTGTTTAATACAGAAAGGGCAGAAGAACAGAAATGAATGGAGTGGTAGTAAAGCTTTTTTTGATGAAGGTATTAGCAGAGGATAGAGTGAAGATTTGCCTTCTTGAGTCCAAACCCAACCCAACATCAGACTCTTACTTAGTAGCTCAGTGACCTTGGGCAGGCCATTTAATGCTGTTTGCCTCAGTTTCCTCATCTATAAAATGAGCTGGAGAAGGAAATGGCAAACCACTCCAGTATCTTTGCTGTGTGACCCTGGGCAAGTCACTTTACCCTGTTTGCCTCAGTTTCCTCATCGGTAAAATGAGCTGGAGAAGAAAATGGCAAACCACTCTAGTATATTTGCTAAGAAAATGCCAAATGGGATCATGAAGAGTCGTATGGAACTGGTTGATTGTTGCAAGAAATGCTCAACAGTAGAATACATTTTTACTATTGCTCAAGGCTTCTAGCACCCAGGGTGGACCTTCCTGGCCACTGGTGCAGTGGTCCTCTGAGAGAACATGGATAAGGGCAGAGCAGGGCAGGCAGGCATAGACGGGTCCGAGCAGCTCCTCGAGCACAGGAAATAAACTGACTTAGTTAAAATGTGGATAAAATTGTTTTGCCTTTTATCATCAAGGAAACTTGGCCACCAAGTAAAAGAGTGAAATAAAAGCCACCACATAGCTGCATACTTCTGTCAATACAAAGAAAACAAGCTGGTTTTGTTTTTTTTTTAAAATACAAAGAAGAAGTGAACAGAGATAGAATCAGAGGATACTGAGCTCTGGGTTCAAATTCTGGCTCCAACACTAAGTGTGTGATCCTAGGCAAGTCATTTCCTTTCTCACCTAAGATTAATCCGCTAAGTCACAGACATTCCTCTCGGCAATGATGAAAGGAGTCCCCATACTGAGATATCCTCAGAGCTGAACAATGAACTAATGTGGCTGCTCCATAGATTTCTTTTTTTTTTTTTTTTTTTAACCCTTAACTGCTGTGTATTGGCTCCAAGGCAGAAGAGTGGTAAGGGTGGGCAATGGGGGTCAAGTGACTTGCCCAAGGTGACACAGCTGGGAAGTGTCTGAGGCCGGATTTGAACCTAGGACCTCCTGTCTCTAGGCCTGACTCTCAATCCACTGAGCTACCCAGCTGCCCTCTGCTCCATAGATTTCTGCCCACTCACCAGTCAGATTTCCTTTGGATTCTTCTACTCTTCGGGGAAGGCACACAGGGAAATGATTGCAAGCCAAGTGGGAATACCTTTTGGAATTTACTGACTCATCATGTCACCTTATTCTGTACATACTTAAAAATGGGCAAGTTGTCTCCCATGAGAGAGTGCTGGCTCCTGGAGGGCAGAGACTTCCGTTTTTGCGCGCCCACGTCCTAAGCACTTACTACCTTAATAGCGCCCACCTGATTATAGAAAGAGTAGCATGGCAGATAAGCTCCGGCCCCCTTACCTGTCTGCCAGCTGGGCAAATCCAAAGAGGCCGGAGAAGGAACTTGTGACCTCCCATGACAGCCCACGGGGCTGTGTTCTTTATGTGGCAGCCACTGTACTGAGCGCTGGTGGTACAAGAAGACGGCTCCCACCCTTCAAGGAGCTTACAGTCTCGTGGGGAAGACGACACCCAAACCGAGCAGGATAAACATGAAATGCTAAACAAGGGGAAGGCCCACTTCTGCCCACTTCCAACCACCCGGCCCCCCTCTTGGGAGATGCCTCCCCAGCAAGACATCTTCAATGCACTCCCCGACCCAGTCTGGGCATCTTCCCAAGCCCTGATGCGAAGACAGCAGAACAATTAACCTGGGAAACCCAGCGAGCAGAAGGGATGCTCCAAAAAAAGGGGGGGAAAGGAGAACTTGTAGCAGAAAAACTGCAGGACAGTTCAAAGAGAGAGCAGTGGGGTGGGCAACCAGAGTGTGCCAAGATCATGAACAGAATGAAGTGGGAGGATTATACTTGATACGTACATACGCCCTGACCCCAAAAGCGGCCCCAACAGGCACAAGCCAATCAGATCTCTCCTCCTGGGGGCATTGAGATTCTCTGTTTTATTAAGATATGTAACTCCCAGCTGTGTGACCCTGAGCAAGTCACTTGGCCCCCATTGCCTACCCTCACCACTCTTCTGCCTTGGAGCCAATACATAGTATTGGCTCCAAGATGGAAGGTGAGGGTTTAATTTAAAAAAAAAAAAAAAAAAAGAAAAAGAAAAGAAATGTAACTAATGAACTGAAATGAAGCCGCCCCGCTTTTATGGAGAAAAAGCGGCACCGAGCCTTTTTGGTGCACTAATCAAACTTGAAACTCATACAGGGTGAGGGAGAGTGGGTGGTGGCAGTTTCTCTTATCAAACCACTACACAGGAGATGGAGTAAGAGAAGGAAGATGGGGGTGGAGGGAAGGGAATGGAGCATCAAAAACATGATTTAAAAAAAAAAAAAACACCCAACCTTACTTTCGTTGCCAGTAAGAGCTCTAAGACGGGAGGCCAAGGGTTAAATCCACAAATTGGGAGAAGTGACTTGCCCAGGGTCACATAGCTAGGAGGTGTCTGAGGCTGGACTTGAACAGGGGTCCTCCTCACTCCAGGAAGGGCACACACATATTAGCTGCCTCCCCAAACTGATGTTGAAGCTGTGATGTCCAGCCTCAGTTTATTTACAGAGAACATGCAAGGCAATGACTGACCCGGGTGCTGAAGACCTCCACCAAGAGGCCCATCAGTTTCCCAATGGATTCCAGTTCTGGGTACTTGGGCGGCTGTGCAGTGTTGCTGGCTCCTGGAGATCCTCCAGACCCATTAGAAAAGCATAAGATGGAAAAAGAGTCAGGCAGCAAGCCGGTGCCTGCAGGGGCCCTGCAGATAAGATACCAAGCGGCCCCTCTAGAGAGGCAGAGCTTAAAAGAGGTGGGGGAGGGAGAGTTGGGTGCTTAAAGCAGCTCCTCCTTCCCCCCCTTCATTCTGGACTGGGGCAGCTGATAAGCCCCAAGGAGAGCACTCAATATGGAGGCTGGGTCTGCCCTCAAAGCCAACCCCCCAAAAGAAAACGACCCCCCAGTAAAAAATGTCATGCACGAACATAAAAGGGGCGAAGCTCTTCTTCGTCCAAAGGGTAGCTCCTCAGGGCGCCTTTAACGTTTGCTCGAACCCAAGCCATCTCCACTGAAATCCAGGGCCCCAGGCGGGAAGCTGAAGGCCTGGACACCCAAGAGTTTGGAGGCGACCAGAAGAGGAGTAAAAGAGAGAAGCTCCTCACAAATCCATGTGCATCCTTCTTGAAGGTGAGACTCTGGGCTTCTCCATGGATCCAAGGCAAGAAACAAGGAGCTAAGGGAAGAGTGCTGGGTTCGAATCCCAGTGAACTTTGGGTAAATTCGGGGACCCAGGGGAAAGAAGAGTGTGGGGCTGAACCAAGGGGAGCCTTCCCCAGTATTGCTCAGGAAGCACAGAGTGATGGAGGAGGGCCGCTGGGAGCGTGCGCACCCGGGCCTGGGGCAGCCCGCGAAGGACAGTCTGGCACGGGCCCACCAGCCGCTTCCCATGCTGGGAGCCCTTTGGGGACTGCTGATAACAACTGCTGGACCTCCGGGCGAGCGGATGGAGAAGGACCCTCTGGACAGGGGCCACGCGTCCAGGCCATCCCCAAACAAGCCCCCTGGTCCCCGGCACGCCCCCCCCCCCGAGGGACCAGCTCCAGAGTTATTTTAGCCCCAACGACCAGCTCGGGCTGGAAGGCTCCTCAGGGTGACCAGACCGTCGAGAGGAGGAAGGGGGTGGCCTCGGCTCCACCAATCGCCCAGGCTACGGGCTCCCCTCCCCCCAGCCCGCAGCTCCCCTACTTCATTTGCAAAGCCCTGAAACGTGAAGCCCGGGTGGGTAGCCTCCGCCCCGCCCCGGGGACACAAGACCAGGCACTGGGTACCCGCGGGAGCAGCCAAGTTCTTCCTGGTACGCGGCAACAGGTGTGGGCGCCCGGGCGCACTGCACAGGGACGGCGCGCAGCGGCACGCGCGGGGACTCCCGGGGACCACGGAGAAAGCGCGGAGCCACGTACAACCCGTGGCCAGGGCCCCCAGGGCACGCGCGGCCGCTGCCCCCGGACCACGAGCGGGGTTCCGGGGGCCGGCCGGGCTTGGGGGCCGTGGAAGGACTCACCTAGAGTCAGTATGTGATCCAAGGAGCGAGCCCGGGAAGGTGGGGGCGTCCGGTGGGGCCCCTCGGAGGAGGAGGAGGACGAAAGGGAAGGAGAGCTGCAGTCGCGGCGGCAGTCGGAGGGCTCGGGCACCTGGCGCTGCAGGTGACCCGGGGGAGCCACGCCCGTCCAACCGCACGGCCCGCGGCCCGCAGCTCCCCACCTTGGCCCCGCCCCGCACTGCGCCCGAAGAGGAAGTGCTCCCGGGAGCGTCGGGGCTCTGCGGGCAGGGCAGGGTAGACCCTCACCCCGCCCACCTGGGAGGTGGAGAAACCCTCACCACGCCCATCCAGGGGTGACCCCAGCCCATCCTTCGGGGGACCCTCACCCCACCCGTCTGAGGGCGACCCTCACCGCGCCCGCCCACCAGCGGGGAGACCCTATCCCGACCCTCGGTCCTGTGGTGCTCGCCCTGCTCTGGTCGGGATAGGGGAGCCCCTTGTTAGCAGCCTCGTGTTCCTGGGGGATGGGGAGGATGATTTGAGGCTTGGGAGAGCCTTACATACTCTGGCTCTGGCTCTAAGGGTTCTTGTCCCCATTTTACAGAAGGGCAAACAAGCCTCGGTGGCAGTCACCGAGCTAGTGTGTATTTGAGATGGGCTGCCTCTGGCGGGGGGCACACTGATTGGGCCACCCCTCAGGAGCGGGAAGCCCACCCTTTAAACGTTTGATGGGGTGTAGCCCCTCCCTCCGCAAAGTAGCCGGGAAATATGAATATGGGTTATTGAGTCGCCCCCGGGGAAGCAGAGCTGGCAGGAAGGGATTCCTGGGGGGGGGGGGGAAGCAGAGACCTGGTCTAGAGACTTGGGTGCGGCCTGGAAGGCAGGAGGCCGAACCCCGAAGCTCTCACTGGCTTCCCACTGTGGACGTTTACGCCACCCTTAAGCAAGCTGCCAATCAGCTGGACTTTGGAGCTGATCATCTAAACTTAAGAAAGTGGGGGAGAAAATGTTCACGATGCAGATTCAATTCAGAAGTGTTTGGCATACTCTTTTTTTGCGAGCCGGTCGTTAAACATTTAAACAGCACACCGAGATTGGCTTTCAGGTGTAAGAATGAATGGTCCTTGATTTCCCTCCTTCGAGAAACGAGGTTTAGGGCTCTGAAGACCTCTAAAGAAAGGCGGCTTGACAAAGCTAATAGAACGTAGGGAGTTTGGGGGTGGTTTCTCTCCCCGCAGACTGGTCCCCTAGGAAAGGGGCTGGGCACCATCTGCTGGAGAGAGCGTATGGCCAGGGAGCACTCCAAGCCGGTGGAGAGCTGGGACAGAGAAAGAAGTGGGGGAGCTGCCATCTTTAAAGGGAAAGCGGAGCTGTTGGCGGGGGCTAATAGTCCTGAGGAGGGAGAACGAAGGGCACTCAAGGGACGCTGGGGGGTGAGACCACCAGCCACGCCCCTCGCCCTTCTCCCATCCCCAAGACAGAGCTTCCGTGGAGCAGGCGGGGAGGTGGAGGACCCCAACACCAACCGGAGCAAAAAGCAGATGGAGGCAAACAGCTTGGGCCAGACAAAGGCTCTGTGGAGGGTGCGTGGATGCACAGGAGAAAAAAGAGCAAACCCCTGCTCCTCCTGGAGCCCCACCCAGGACATTACTAGAAGTCACTGTGGCTTCTCATGGGTTCAGGAAGCTCTTGAGCCTGTATACTTGGGAAGGAAGCTGATCATTACAGAAGGTGCCAGACACTGAAATTCCTGGACCATCTGGATGAGGGGCAGCGACTCAGAGAACCGAAAAGTCCCCAAATTCCCCAGGAAGTCTGTGCTAGAAGAATAGGGCTGGTAAGGTTTGTAGTCAAAAGCCTTCAGTTCAAATTCTGACTAACTTTGGGCAAGTCCATTTCCTCTCAGCGGACCTCAGTTTCCTCACCTGTGGATGGGGAGGCTAGAAGAGCTCTGAGGTGACTTCCGGCTGGAATCGCTACCTCGAGGGTGATGGTCTGGACGTTGGATCAGTCCAGTGTCAAGGAAGCAGCCCGAAGTGCGCACTGTAGACTAAGGCTGTTTGTAGGCGAAGAGGGTGGGCCAGCCTTTCGCTCGCCGGTCCCGCGCGGCCCCGGGCGGCCCCAGCTTCTCCGCGCAGCTCCGAGGCTTTCCTCAACGGGTCCACGTGCCCACGGGCGGGCGGGCTGCCCGGCAAGATCTCGAGGCAGGTGCTTTTAGCCTTGGGCAAGAGCGCGTGGTCCATTCTGGCTCCCTCCGGAACCCAGCGCCCGGGAGGACTCATCCCTGGTCTCCGGCCAGCTCCCGAACCCTCTGGCCGGGGGGCGGGGACACAATGGGCTGAATGCCGGGGCTTTGTTTGGGTTAGTAGTATGAATCAGCACACAATAGTTCTGAGCCCGTCAGCTTTTGGCCCGGGCTTTGGAATCCCCGGGAAGCTTCCTCCGACGCCCCAGTAGCACCTCAGCCCACGCACGGGAGGCACCCCTGGGTGCTGTGGCGGAGGGCTCTGGGACGCACCAAACTGGAGGAAATCCGGAACACGTCGGGTGGCTGCTCGGTTTGGGAGAGGCTGTTGGAAGTATGGCTTGGGGGGCAGCCGGGTGGCTCAGTGGCTAGAGAGCCAGGCTTAGAGCCGGGAGGTCCTGCGTTTGAATGTGACCTCCCCTTCCAGGCGCTTCCTACTCAGACGAAATCTGTACAGGTTCTTTCTTTTTTAAAAGTCCCTCCCAGTAAGAACTCCCACTGGCGCAGGCTTTATGGTTTGCCAAGGAGGCCTCTTCTCTCTGGGCTCCCCACCGGAGCTTACTGCTGGATTAAGTAAACCGGGATTGTAAGAGAGACCCAGGGCTGGGAATTGGACTCTCCCTCTGTCTCTGTCTCTGTCTCCTTCCCTCTCCCTCCCTCTTTGTTTTTCTCCCTCCCTCTCCCTCCCTCTCCCTCCCTCTCCCTCTCTCTCTCTCTTTCTGTCTCTCTTTGTTTCTCTTGTCTGTCTCCCTCCCTCCCTCCCTCTCTCTCCCTCTTTGTTTTTCTCCCTCCCTCTCCCTCTCCCTCTCTCTCTCTC
>NC_058132.1:669791326-669798882 GCF_016433145.1 Gracilinanus agilis | reverse complement strand
GACTCTCCCTCTGTCTCTGTCTCTGTCTCCTTCCCTCTCCCTCCCTCTTTGTTTTTCTCCCTCCCTCTCCCTCCCTCTCCCTCCCTCTCCCTCTCTCTCTCTCTTTCTGTCTCTCTTTGTTTCTCTTGTCTGTCTCCCTCCCTCCCTCCCTCTCTCTCCCTCTTTGTTTTTCTCCCTCCCTCTCCCTCTCCCTCTCTCTCTCTCTGTTTGTCTCTCTCTGTTTCTCTGGCTCTGTCTCCCTCCCTCCCTCTCTCTCCCTCTCTGTTTCTCTCCCTCCCTCTCTCCCTCCATCTCTCTCTCTGCCTCTCTCTTTCGTTCTCATCCTGGTTCCAGAGTGGCAGCCCCTCCCCCCCCCCCTCCCGGAGCGTGAAGCGCCAGACCAGGAAGACCAGGCTACAGTACTAGACCAGCTAGTCTGGGAGTCTAAGGCAGGAGTCAGGGGCCATCTTGGAGGGCAAAAGCTTTTAAACCTCTTCTGACTTAGGGCTTGATTTCCTAGTGGCACAGCACCTGCCTTCACGCCCCTCCCCCAAATGGCTGTGGATCCTTTTTGTACTTTGCGTTTCCAGATCGTCCCCATTTCTTTGGTGAAGATAGGCCGAGGGAGGAATGAGTTTGTCGCTGGGTCTCCAGTGGTTTCTGCACCTCCTACATCAGAGGCTTAGCCTTACTTTTACTTACTTAAAAAAAAAAAAAAACACGCTTCCCTTCCGTCTTAGAGTCACTACGGTGTATTGTTTCCAAGGCAGAAGAGCAGTAAGGGCTAGGCAATGGGGGTTAAGGGACTTGCCCAGGGTCACACAGCTAGGAAGGGTCTGAGGTCAGATTTGAACCCAGGACCTTTTAACTTCAGGCCTGGCTCTTTCTCTATTCACTGAGCCATTTAGCTGCCCCCAAGTGGCTTTCCTTCGGAGTCAATTCCTCATCCTTAGAGGAGATGTACAGTAGAGACCCTGAGAATCCCTCCCTTGGCTTCCTCTCAGGGATGGACACAGCAGGCTGCGGGGCTCCACCTCCAGAATTCTGTTAACTCCAAAGTGCTGTCATTTTCCCATCAGTACTGGGGGGGGGGCGCCTCAGGGCAGGGCAGCTGGAAGGGACCCAAAGCTTTTTATTTTATTTATTTATTTGGCTGGTTGGTTTTTTACACCCTTACCTTCCCTCTTGGAGTCAATACTATGTATTGGTTCCAAGGCAGAAGAGTGGTAAGGATAGGCCTTGGGGGTCAAGTGACTTGCCCAGGGTCACACAGCTGGGAAGTGTCTGAGGCCAGATTTGAACCCAGGACCTCCCATCTTTAGGCCTGACTCTCAATCCACTGAACCACCCAATTGCCCTGAGGAAGTGCTTTTTAGACACCAAAGGGATCATTTTGATCTTTCTGAGATCATCCCACCCACCCACCTCACTGACCAGGTTGTGGCCACAGCCCAGAGAGGATGACTTCCACTGGGGATCCCTTGGGCCAGGACTTGAACCCTGGCTTCCAGTGAACTTTCTACCATGCCATGTTAGCCAGAGCCAGTTGGAAGGGAGCCTAGAGATCCTTGGACAAGAACATTCAAGCTCCTAAACAAGAGCCTGTGGGCTCATCAGGGTTGACACAGGGTTTAGACTCCAGGTTAGAATGGAGAGAGCTGTTCTTCTCCTGAAGTCCTCCCAGGATGCCTCCAAGGACATTGGGCTGAGCAGGAGCCATCTGGCATGAGAGCTCTTGGATTGTGTGTGTCTGCCTCCACCTCGACCAGAACAGAACGTGGTGATGAATTCTTCAGTGTCCAACAACTATGGAAAATCACTTTCTAGGGTCATGTGATCCTAGATTAAATGGGGAAGGGAGAGGCAGGACCTAAGGGATCATCTGAAAGAGGAGAAAGAAAGAGAAGAAAGAAAGAAAGAAAGAGAAGAAAGAAAGAAAGAAAAGGAAAGAAGGAAGAAAGGAGGGAGGGAGGAAGGAAGGAAGGAAGGAAGAAAGAGAGAAAGAGGGGTCTTCCTGACTCCAGGCCTGGCACTCTATACTGCCTCTACTACTTAAACAAGGATGAAGAAAGTTGCACAAATACTTTTAAGCAGGAGAAGGCAAAATTGATGGCTAAGCTGTGAGGTGCTCTCAAGCTCACGTTCTTTATACTTCAAAGAATGGGGGGAGGGGGGAGAAGAAAAAAGAAAAGCAGACAGCTGGTCCCTGACTGTGATGACACTAAAGCCTAGAATCAAGTTTAGGGAGTGAGAAGCCTGTGTCCAGGGTTGGATGACCTTGCTAAGACAACTGCTGCCCAGGCAAAATATTGCATGAGGTCATCAAAAGAGTATTAAGGGGGGAAAAAAGTATTAAGGGGAGCAATTAGGAGGCTCAGTGGATGGAGAGTCAGGCCTAGAGATGTGTGACCCTGGGCAAGTCCCTTAACCCCTATTGCATAGCTCTTACAACACTTCTGCCTGGGGACCAGGACACAGTATTGATTCTTTTATTATTATTATTATTATTATTATTATTATTATTACAGTATAAGCTTCTTAACATACAAATAATATTGATTTTTAAATCCTGTCCCCATAACATTGTTTCTTTCAATAAATACTTCCCAGGCATCCCCAATAGCCAATCAACAGTATTGATTCTAAGACGGAAGATCAAGTTAAAAAAATAATACTGAGTAGGGAACAAAGAGCCTGGAAATCTATGGGTGAACCTGAGGAAGATACTCAGGTCCTATCTGCCCTCTGTAACACCAAGATCCAACTTGTGGTGTTGTTATTTCTAATCTTTATTGTCATGCAAAACCCCATTCCACTTCGGTCCCAGTGGTAAGAGCCCCGTCATAGATAGCCCAACCCCCCCAATAAAACCCTCAGGGCGATGTGAAAGCCTCTCCAGGCGTCCTTTCTCCGGAGGTGGAGAGCGTCCGGGCACCCGTCTTTCAGGACGGTCCCAGCCGAGTCTTCCCGGATAATCGCCGTCCCCGAGCACCGGGCTCTCTGGTCCTGCTTTCGGCGCTCCGCATCCGTTCCTGCAGGTCTTCCCAGCTTTTTCGGACCCACCGTGCTCCTCACCATCAGGCGCCAGTTGGTTCAGCCGGTCCCCAACGGAAGGGCGGCCCCGCCATCTCCAGTTCTCTGCCCGCACCCCAAGAGCGGCTATAAAGACTCCTTTTCCCCCTTCTTTATGGTCTCGCCGGCTAAGGTCCCGTCCGGCACGAGACTTCCGGGACCCACAAGTCCTGCAACGACGGAAGAAACGATCCCCCCCCCCCCCAAAGGATGCTGGGGGTCGGGCTGGAAGGAGCCAAAGAGGACAAGAAAGGGAAGCGGAGCGCCTTCCGGTGAGGGTCCGGAGCCCTCCCGGGCGGGACCAGATCCGGCTGGGGGTGGGTCCAGAGCGGAGCGACGAAGCCCGAGCCAGGAAGGAAGCCGGGGCAGCGCCGCAGCCCCCCGCCCTAAAGGGCCGTGTTTCTGGTCGGACGCTCGGCCCAGGATGCAGAGGGAAGAAAAGGCCAGTAGATGGAGCCCCTCGTAGTGTTTCCAGCCAGCAGCCGGCTTCCTTGGCTGAAAAAAGCCTCTCCGCTTCTTCTGTTGAGCCCCGGCGCAGGGCTGCAACCTGCCTGTTTTCATAGCTAGCGCCAACCCGTCTGCTCGCGGCCCGACGGTAATCCTTGATAATCTTCATACTCTCGTGCCGTGACGTTCGTGCCACGATTGGTGTTTGTGAAATGGCTGGCCCGGGGTCACCCAGAGGCAGAGGCTGAATTCGAACCCAGGTCTTCTTGACCCCACGTCCGACATTCTCTATTCTTTGTAGCATCCCGTCTCTCTATAGCTTTATTGTTATTTTTTCACTCATTTTTCAGTCTTGTCCAATACTCCGTTGACCCCATTTGGGGTTTTCTTGGGAGAGGGATTGGAGTGGCTCGCCATTTCCTTCTCCAGCTCTTTTTACAGAGGCAAAGAGGGTTAAATGATTTATCCAGGGTCACACAGCTAGTAAGTAAGGACCAGATTCGAATTGGGGACGATGAGTCTTCCCAACTTTAGACCTGGCTCGATGGTGTCACAGCATTTTAAGACTTGAAGTAAGACGTCGATATGGCGGCCTCCGTGTCTCTCTCAGGGAGTGGGGAAGGGAGTGAGGGAGAAGGGGAGAATTGGACTCCCATGTAAAGAAAATGAAGGTGACACAATTGTCTTTTCAGGTAATTGAGTTAAAAAATGAAAAGGGAGTAAATGGAAGATTTTCTTCAAAAAGACTTCCAGTGAGGGGGCAGCTGGGTAGCTCAGTGGATGGAGAGCCAGGCCTAGAGACCTAGCAGGTCCTGGGTTCAAATCTGGTCTCAGACACTTCCTCCTAGTTGTGTGACCCTGGGCAAGTCACTTAACTCTCATTGCCTAGGCCTTACCACTCTTCTGCCTCGGAACCGATACACAGTATTGATGCCAAGACAGAAGGTAAGGGTTTAAAAAAGCAAAAACTTCCGGTGGCCCTTTGGGCCAGCTCCAAATGCCTTTCCTCACCCCCAGTTCACATTGGCGGTGTCTTTGCTACTTCCTTTCAGTTCTGGTGGGTTCCTGTTTGGTTCCAGCCTGGGGGCTGGGGGCGAGAGGGAGAGAGGCAAATAGGAAAGAGCCCCTGCCTCCTGGGAGCTGTCCGCACGGCTAGGTAAGTACAGAGGATGAATGGAGTAAACACAGAGGGTTTGGGAGGTGGCGAGAGCCTTCGGAGAGACCTCGTGTAGGAAGATGGAGATGGCAAAGGGAGGAAAGGGAAGGGTCTCCGAGGTGAGGAGGGAGGGCGCTCTAGGCTCAGGGAGATGGGAGAGACCATCTGAGGTGGGAATAGAACCTCATTAGGGAAAGAGAGGCTGGATCCAGATGGGGAATGGTGGAGGGAACAGGGAGCCACTGAGTTTTCTTGGAGGGAGTCAGACTCAGACTTTAGGGAGATCCCTGTGGCAACTGTGTGGAAGGTGGATTGGAAAGAGAAGCAACCTGTGAATAGCTAGGCAGCTTGGTGGATTTTTGAGAGCCAGACACTTCCCAGCTGTGTGACCTTGGGCAAGTCACTTAACCCCCATTGCCTACCCTTACCATTCTTCTGCCTTGGAGCCAATACACAGTACTGACTCCAAGACGGAAGGTGAGGGTTTAAAAAAAAAAAAAAAAGATAAATTTGAAACTGTGATGCTAGAGTGCAAATCTGGCTCTACTCTCCTTGACGGTGAACAGTTTGTTCCCATTTTCATACTCATACTTGGGATGACTTTGCTTATTTGGGTCTCTCACCAGATAATCTTTAACTGAAGGGATCTTGCTCAGAATCTATTATGTAAGATTTCACCCATTTATATTCCATTACAAATAAGTTCTGTTGATATGTTTATTTTTATGTCACCCAAATTTCCTTTCTTCCTTACTCATCTCCCAGAAAAATCATTCTATATAATAAAGAACTTTTTAATAAAAAAAAAAAAAGAAAAAATCAAGAAAACCAATCAATAGCTTGAAAAAAAAGTCTGAAAATATATAATATGTTCCACACCTACAGACCTCTGACATCTGCAAAGGATTGGAGTAGAGATGGCTTCTCAAATCCCATTCTTGGGGCCATGCTTGTTCTTTGTAATTTTGCAAGTTTATTTCTTTAAAAAATCACTTTTTCTTGATGCCTTTTGTTTTCTACATCATCACAGTCTTCCCCAGAGTCCTTCCCCTTCCCCTTCTCAAAGAGTCATTCCATATAATACTGTTTTTAAAGCCAGAAATGTTAAAATAGAGGAAAATAAATCAATATTTTATTAATCAATAAACTGGAAAAATCTGAAAATATGTGCAACAACCCTGGGGTTTCCACCTCCACAAAAGGGGAAGGGGGGGTGTCCTCTCATATCACTTCTTTTGAATCGTGTTTGAACTTCATGATTTTGTTACATTCTCTTTTCATGTTTGTGTTATTTCCATTTAGATTGCTGTAGTCACTTCATATGTTTTCTTGGCTCTACTTTCTTCACTCTGGATCAGTTCAAAGAAGTCTTTCCATGCTGCTCCATATTCATCACATTCACCATCTTTAATGTCAGATTAATATTCTATTACCTTCATGACTCACAATCGGTTTAGCCATTTCCCAAAAGATGGGCATCTGCTTTGTTAGATGGTTTGTTCCACAAAAAAAATGCTTGTATACACACACATCCATGTGTCATATATATGCATGGTATTGGGGCATATGCCTAATAGGGGAATCCCTAGATCAAAGAGTACGTGCGTTGGAGTCAATTGCCCAATTCCTAAGTGTTTTCCAAAACGGCTGTTCTGATTCCCAAATGAGTTTCTATTTTGAGCCAGCATTTCCTTGGGCCGCCATATCTCTATACTTGTCAAGTCAGATCACTTGATCTACCAGTCTAGTGAGCTTCCCACAAAAGGAACTAGAGTATGGCATGCTTTGTTTTGCATAAAACTGTTCTACCTCTTTCTGACAAATGCATCCAGATGCTGACTCTCTCTAATCATGCATTCTAGAATTTTGCCAGGAATCCAAGGCCAGCTCCCTACACTATCATTTAGCAGTGATTCCCAAAGTGGGCACCACCGCCCCCTGGTGGGTGCTGCAGCAATCCAGGGAGATGGTGATGGCCACAGGTGCATTGATCTTTCCTATTAATTGCTATTAAAATTAAAGAAAATTAATTTCCAGGGGGCTAAGTAATATTTTTTCTGGAAAAGGGGCTAGAGGACTAAAAAGCTTGGGAACCACTGATTTACAGAATGCATCCTTTTTTCCCATGGCACAATGATCAATGCAGATTATGAAGAGAATTGGTAAAGATTGTGCTGCTGCTTGCAGAAATTTAGCATGAACCAAATAGATGGGATGTGATGACTTGGTTGCTCTCTTTGTGAGAAACTTGCTGTTTTTCATGGACTGGACTTCATGTTTATTGAATAATTGGCATATTTCCACATGGTGTAGAGGAGATTATGCATCTTTGGTATGGCAATATCTAATTATGAGTGTAGTTCTTAAATTTCAAGGAGTTGGTTGTGTTGGGATGATTGTGGGCAACAGTTTGGTCTCTAGTAATGGCCAACCAGATCAGTACAGTTTGATGACTGAGTTCTCAAGGACATTTTGAGGTCTCTCTTTGTATTATGGGGGATTTACACTATAGCGCACACTTTTATGTCTTGATAGGTATTTCAATTCAATCAAGCTTAGATGTGTTGGGCTGGATGATATGAGGTCTCTTCCAAATCTGATACTATGATTGAAGCTAGAGACTCTTGTCATTTTAATATATGTTGTATAAGGTACAGCAGTAAGGAAGATGACCAGTAAAGGCCAGAAGACAATCTGTATGGAAAGACTGATAAATGAAACTAAATAAAGGTATAGCACTGAGAACTAAATAGTCCTCTCCTGTTCTGTCCTCATCTTCTCTTCTCTTCTCTTCTCTTCTCTTCTCTTCTCTTCTCTTCTCTTCTCTTCTCTTCTCTTCTCTTCTCTTCTCTTCTCTTCTCTTCTCTTCTCTTCTCTTCTCTTCTCTTCTCTTCTCTTCTCT
>NC_058132.1:669737317-669791250 GCF_016433145.1 Gracilinanus agilis | reverse complement strand
CTTCTCTTCTCTTCTCTTCTCTCTCTTCTCTTCTCTTCTCCTCTCTTCTCCTCTTCTCTCCTCTCCTCTCCTCTCTTCTCCTCTCCTCTCCTCCCTCCATCTCTTTCCATCTCTCTGTGTCTCCGTCTCTTTCTCTGTCTGTCTGCCTCTCTCCCCTCTTCTCATCTGTCAGAATCCATACTCAAGTATTGCTTCCAAGTAGGCATTAGGCAATGGGAGTTAAGTGACTTGCCCAGGGTCCCACAGCTAGGAAGTGTTTGAGTTCAGATTTGAACCCAGGACCTCTTGTCTCTAAGACTGGCTCTCAATCCACTGAGTCACCTAGTTGCCCCAGTAATTAATTTCTAAGGTATAAATTCAAAACACATTGGATCTATGAGGCATTGGGTTTTTTTTTTGTCCCAGTTTTATTTCACAAGAAACAGGGCATTTAATTGTGTTTTGGACTTTTTTTCTGTTTCCTCTACCTATAGGGAAAATAGTCTAAGATCTGTCTGAATACCTTGTCATACAGAGAGGAATTAAATAGCCTCGAACTCCTTGTGTAAAATGGAAACGGACCAGCAGAAAGATCTAAGGGCAGAAGGCGATGGTGCCCCAGTTTTTCAAAGTGACACACATCATCGATGGCCAATGGGCTTTTCCTTCTATGTGTATCCATAATCAACAAGGACACCTGTGCAGCCAAAGACTAACCCCTGAGGCTGCCAGACAGGTGCCAGCAACCTGTTATGTAATATTCTTCCAAAAGGCCAAGTAAATGATTTACTTATTGGAGTCATTTCCCCCTTGGATCTGCCCCATAAACTCCCAGCTGGTTTCTGGATACTATTTCGTCGGCCTGAATTCCACAAACAATCCATAAACTAGAATCCAAAGACAGTATTATTTTTGTAATAGACTCCTCCTTATCTCCAGTCAGAACTTTTATAGCAGGCTATTTGGGGAGTAATTAAACAGTAAACATTTCGATCTCTCTTAGAAACTTTGTCTAAGTGTATTTGCTCATGGCCAAAGCTGACACCAACTGGAACGTAGGGAGAAACCATAAGTGACTGCCCGTTTATGAGTGGATATGTGTTCCTGCCCTTAGTAGCTGGCTTTGGAATCAGGTAGACTTGAATCCAGAAACTGCCTCAGGCACTTATTGGCTGTGTGATCCTGGGCAAGTCACTTAATGTTTGCCTTTATCTCCTGGAGAAGGAAATAGCAAAGCAGCCCAGTATCCTTGCCAAGAAACTCCACGGACAGTATGGTTCACAGGGTCACAAAGAATTCGATAGGACTGAACAACAAAAATGGGGCTAGCCAATGGGAGTTCAGTCCTTAAGGACAGGTTCTGCATGCTGGAGGATTCTATGATGGTGTCCTGTGTCCTTACTAGGGGCAAAGAGGGGTCTTTTGCCAAACCAATCTTTGTCCCTAGCTCTGTTTGAGGGGGGACTTCTTTCCTGGAGCTGCCATGAAGTTGGGGAGCTCATGGTCTCCTAGATAAAGCTGTGTCTGGGATAAGGACATCTCCCTCCCTTTGGTGCAGGACTTTGTGAGACTATATAAGGTCCAAGAACTGCAACTCATACCAGAGTTTGCCAGCAGCTATACCCACTATGCCAGCACAACCCTGAGGACTGAACTGGTTAGCACAGAAGGCAATCGATTTTATAGCCCAGACACTGGGCATTGCTACTCAGCATTTGAAAATAACTTTGTAGAGGAGACAGAGGGCAAGTCGTTTGCTCTCCTTTAAAAAATAAGATTGGCTAAAATTTAAAAATTTTTCTTAAGTCTTTTCAAAGAACCAGCTTTTATTTTTATTATTTTTTTGTTTCCAATTTATCTATTTTTAGTATTTCCTCCTTTGTGCTTATTTTAGGTTTATCTGTTGTCTTTCTAAATACACATTTCATTCATTAATGTTCTTTTATATATTTTTTACTAATGTGTTTGTGGAAATGTTTTTCGCCCCCTCTGAGGATTGCATTAGCTACATCTCAGAAATGTTGGTATGCAGTTTTATTATTGCCATTTTCTTTCACATAATTATTGTTTCTGTTCTCTGACCCATTCATTAGTTAGGATTTCAGTGTCTTTATTTAGGTCTGTATCCTTTGTTTGTGGTCCCTGAAGCAAGGATTATTTTAATTATATTTGGGTCTATAAAGGTTGCATTTACTGTTTCTGCCTTTTCACATTTTTTGGGGTTATTATTGTTGCAATATCTGTGCCCTAATACATGGTTAATTTTTTTAAAAGTTCCATGTAATATTGAGAAATATGTATATTCTTTTGCAGTCCTGTTTAGAAGATGCCATGTCTTTTAAACCTCGTTTCTCCATCAAATTTGTTCAGTTACACATTCCCCCACCCTTTTTTTTTTCAAAAGTAAAAGAGATTGAAATCTCCTCTCACTATTTTGTTACTAAGTCATTTTGAGATTGTTTGTTGCAATTATTCTTTTGGATTAAAACATTTGGAATGTGGTCACATTACTGATACCAGTTTGTTGACTCTGGTTCATGCAAATTATTTCATTGTTTATCCTTTTAATTTGAATGTTTGTTTTTGCTTTGTCAAATAATATGATGCAATGCCTGTTTTTTAAATTCACTTGATGAAAAGTCAATTTCTCCATCTCCTTGGCTTTACTTTCTGTAATGTTTTTATTTTTTAGATATGTTTTTGTAATTAACGGATTGAAATGTTTTGCTTTAACTAATATTTTACTTTTTATTTTATTGGATTACTACATTTACATTTAAAGTTATGAGAAAAATAAAATCATGTTAGGTTCATTTTTCTCTATTTGCCTTGAATATTTTTTTAAAGTTATGATTCTTCTCTCTTCTGTAAATAAGATACTGTATCTGTTCAGTTACTTCAGCTTAATCTATTATAAGGTGCCTCTATCCCCATTGGTTATCTTCCTCTTGACCCTGATTCCCCCCTCTCATTTGTTACTCTTTTTCCTTTGGAGTTTAGTTTGCTAATTCCTTTTTATTTCCTACTGTTTATTTAATTCTTCCCCTTCTTTTCTCTTTTAATTGGTCAAATTAATTCCCCCTTTTTCTATTCAATCAATCCTATTAGTTTTTTTAATTACATTTTTTCATGTCCCATTCCAGAGAGGGTTCATCCCACTCTCTTCATTATCCATCTCATCTCTCTGCTCTGAACTCTCAATTTCTGGTTCATGATTCATAATTATCCAAGGTCTTTCTATTTTCTGTACTTCTCATGGAATGAAAACTCCCGAGGTATCCATTCTAGGTTTTCTCTTCTAGGCAATTTCTGCCCCTGACTTGGTTTGCCCAGGGGATTCCCCTTTTCCATTATGTCTCACTCCCATACCACCACCAATTCCTGCAGTTGTCAGGGGCAGGGACCCTCCCATTCCAATCCTTACCACCTCTCTGATTATCCAGTTTACCACTAATCTATATCCTCTCTCTGGTTACCTCCTTTCCCCATCTGGCTCCAATTCTTGTTCCTGGGTCACAAGTCCCCACTGGTGTGCTCAACATTATTAGTCAGCCAGTTGACACAATTGGCTCTTGGGGAAGGATCGTCAGATAATAAATTTAAATAGCAAAAAGAATTTAGGGGTGATCTATCAACTCCCCACCTCCCCCCCCCCCCCCCGACACATTTGCAGATGAGGAAATCAAAATGCAAAAAAGTTAAGTAACTTACCCAGGGTCACAGAGCTAGAAAGTGTCTGAGATTCAAACTTGGGTCTTTCTGATTATGATTCTGAATACTAAATATTCATGAAATAGTATCTGAATTGGTACCATTATCAGAAGAACTGGGCAACTTAGTATAGTAATTTAGAGATTTTTTAAAAATCCTTGCGGGGAAGGAACCCCTGTGATGATCCAACTTGGTAATTACCTCTACAGGTCCTTCTTCTTTTGAGTTCCTGGTATCCCGGATTGAGGACACAACTGGAGTTGCTTTACTTTGGTGCATGATTTCTGTTTTGAAAAGGTTTTGCTTTTATTCATGTGTCTTTCCATGCCACCCCCCTCCCCAACCCCCAATCCCCAAGTCTTCATATTCATTGTTTCTTATATTGCAGGAATATTCTGTCACATTCACTTGCCACAACTTGTTTAGCCATTTTCCAGGGGATGCAACACTTATTTTGTTTTCAGTATTGTTTTGCTGCTATGATAAATATTTTGGCATATACTGAATCTTGTTTTCTCTTTTTTGATCTTGTTAGGGTAGAAGCCTAACAGTGGAATCTCCGGGTCAAAGCAAATGTCACGTTCTTGGCATAATTTCTATAAGGAGTGGCTTATTGCTTGGCTCTAGCTGACAGAAGCAATGGCACATTTGCCCACTGCACGATCCTCTTATCTTGGGAAGTTCCTACGTACCCACAACTGGTACGGTCAGCTTTCTTTAGGGTTTGAATGGAAAGTTAGCAAACTTCATCTAACCAGGGATGGAAGGTCAGCAGACTTGGCTAATCCCAGTGTCCTTAGAGCTGCTGAAGGGGAAGGGGTGCTCCTCCTTTGGTCCTGCTGCCACTTTGTCCCTGGGCATCTGCCTAGGAACCACAATTACATGGAAGAGCAGAGCCTAGGAGATGGGGCTGTCAGTCCTAAGCCACTATTGTCCCTTTGAGTGCTTAGGTTTCCTTCTCAGTTCCTCCCTCATCCACGATCACTTCATAATTCCAAATGCTCTCCACGGTGGTGGGAACAATCCACTCTTCTCTCAATGGCGCCCCTTTCCTACAACCACTGCTACATGGATGATTCCCATCTCTTTTTTCCTCTACATTTCCATCTCTCTTGGCTGTCTACTACCAGTAAAACAGGTAAAAATGCTGTGTAGTGAGATTACATTTCTATTTTTTTTTTTTTTTGGTGATATTTGGCAGTATTTTATTTAACTGGGATTCCATATTATTTTCTGGCTTGAGGATTTAGAAATTCAAGACTTTTATTTTTCTTGCCATGGCTAGCTTGCTATAATTTAGTGGCAATATGTTACTTTAAATAACAAATTAAATGACAATATTCCTTACCTTTTCCTCTTAGAATGACTATTTTCCTTTAAAACCTCAATTACCTTCTATACGCGACCATTCTTGATATCTCTGGATGATACTTTCTAGTACTTTCTCTCTCCCCTATTTTCCATTACCTTATATTTATTTTGTATATATCTTTAATATGCTTTATTCATATTTGTTCTTATATAGCAGCTAGGTGGTGGATTGACTGCTGATCTTGAGTTAGGAAGCCCTGAATTCAAATCCAGCCTCGGACACTATCTTTGAGACTCTAGGCAAGTCACTTAATCCTGTTGGCCTCAGTTTCTTCAGCTATAGAATGGAGATAACTACTTACCAAGGTTGTTGTGAGGATAAAATGAGATAATAATTGTAAAGCCCTTAGCATGATGCCTGACACATAGTAACGACTATATAAATGTTAGCTGTTATTATTTAGCTACACATTTTGGCTGCTTCCAATCTTTTACACTTACACACACACACACACACACACACACACACACACACACACACAATGCTGTTATGAAATAGCTTTGAAAAAAAATTTTCCCCTCAACTATATGAAAAAACGATTTTTTTAACCTTCATTTTTAAAGTTTGAGCCAAATTCTTCCCCTCCTTTTCCCCTGAGATGGCAATCAATCTGATATGGATTTTACATGTGTAATAGTGTGAAACATCTTTCCATCTTAGCCCTTTTGTGAAAGAAAAGTGAAGAAATAAAGTGAAACATAGTATGTCTCAGTCTGCTTTCAGACTCCATCAGTTCTTTCTCTGGAGACGGATGGCATTTCTCAACATGAGTCCTTGAGGATTTTCTTGGATCATTCTATTCCTAGGAATAGCTGTCATTCATAAATGTTTCATCATATAACATTGCTGTTATTGTGTACAATGTTCTCCTGGTTCTGTATACTTCCCATGAGTTCATGTAGGTCTTCCCAGGCTTTTCTTAAATTATCCTTATCCTTATTTCTTATAGTATAATAGTATTGAATCACCATCACTTACCACAACTTGTTGTCATTCCCCAATTGATGAGCATCTCCCCAATTTCCAATTCTTTTCCACCACAAAAAGTTTTTATAAATATTTTTGAACAAACAGGTTCTTTTCTCTTGGCTTTTTTTTAAAAAGAACAATTCTAAAATATATCACCAACAATGGAGTGGCTGGGTAAAAGGATACAAGTACTTTTGTACTTCGTAGTGTCTGAATTTTTTCCATAAAGATTTTACAAATTTGCAAATCTACCAGCAACAAATGAAAACTCTTTCCTCCACCCCTCCTAACATTATTTGTTGCTCTCAATTATTTTTTAATAATCTGATGTATGGTAGCACTTCAAATGTTTTTGCATCTTTATTAGTGAGGATACATACTTTAAAAAATGTTAACAACCTGTGTTCCCCCTTCTGAAAATTGTCTAATATCCTTGGACTATTTGCTTCTTAGGGTCTGAGCTACTTTTTTTGTATTCTTAAGTTACTCATACATATTTGCTGTAAATATTTCCTCAATTTGAAAACAATTTTTGTTGTACTTGATTACATTAAAATGGACATTTTCTAAATATTTATTATATCCCTAATCATTATTTTAATTGTTGAAAAAATGATCTACACAACTGGGAAAAATTATTTTCCACTCTTCCATCTTTTGTAACAAATCTTTAAAAACATTTTTTATGTGTAAGCCTTTCTTTCAGCTGGAATTCACTGATATAGGTTACAAAATGTAGGTTTAACTCTATTTCCCATTGCTAGTGACCAACTTTCTCAAGTACAATTGTTTTATTTTCATTTTTATCTTTATTTTTTAATAACACATTTACACATGTTTTTCAAAGTTATGAGATTCATGTTGTCTCCCTCCCCTCCCAGAGTTGCCAAGTATAATTGTTAAATGATTCCTTTCCTTTTTTTATTTTCTATAGGTTTGTCAAACACTACTCTATTGTATACATACATTTGATTGTTTTATCTCTTCAATTCCATTCATCTATTTCTTAATTTTTTTGCCTGTGACATAGTTTTGATGGTAACCACTTTGTAATGCTTTAAAGTCTGAGAGCACAAGACCAATTTCCCCCCCCCTTTTTCTCAGTTGGGGGCAGGCTCCTTTGCTCATTTTGTAGTGTAGGGGATGGAGATGAAAAGGGCCAATCTCAGGATGAAGTGAGTTGATTCTACTCCTATCAGGCTGATGTTAGGGTTACAGACCAAAGTTTCTGACGTGTAAATTCTAACGAGGTCCCTTATGTCTGCCAAAAGTACATGAGAGGTACATTTCAGATCATCCAAAATGGTACTGACTTTAACTGTTCTGTCCTATCATCTCCATGAAGTGTTCTATTTCAGGGCCACAAAAAACAAACCAACCATAAAAGTTATGTTAGAAAAGCAGCGAGTCCTAGTAATAAGCTGGCTTCAGATCCTGGCGGTGTGACCCTGGTCATTTCAGAGCCTGTCCATCTCCTCTCCCTGCCCCCATCTAAGTGGATCCACCATTTTTAGAGAAAAATTTCCTCCCCAAGAACTCCCTCCACAGATGTCTTCATATTCATTGTTTCTTATATTGCAGGAATATTCTGTCACATTCACTTGTCATAACTTGTTTAGTCATTTTCCAGGGGATAAGCAGCACTTATTTTGTTTGCAGTATTGTTTTGCTGCTACGATAAATATTTTGGCATATATTTAACCTTGTTTTCTCTTTTTTGATCTTGTTAGGGCAAAGGTCTGGTCCATCCTCCTGCCTATCCCCTTCCCCCAAAGCACATTAGGGAGTAAAGATAATTCAAGAATGGGAAATATCCTGGAAAGCTGCTCAGAAGACTTTAAAATATTGGTAGGAGTCCAAAAAGCAGAGGGATGTTTAGGGGAGGACGGAAGGGAGGTGAGAACTTTTTAGATAAAGCAAAGACAGCAGATGGGGAATGAGCACGTCCACGTGAGATGATGAATTGCCCAGTTTGGCTGAAGCAAAGGGTCTGAGGAAGAATATAATGAGATAGAGATGCAGGTCTGAAGCTAGTGCTAGAGACAGAGATTTGGGACTTATCTGAGTAGAGGTCATAGTTGAAGTTTTAGGAGTGAACAAAATTGCCAAGTGAGAAGAGGGTCAGGAAAGGGAGGAAGAGAAAATGGGTAAGGATTAAAAGAGAACTGCCCACCTTAAGGGGTTGGGATGAGCCAGCTGACAGAATTCATCTCAATACAATGAACATTTATTTATTTAGTTTAAAAATATTCTATTTTCCCAATTACATGTAATAACAATTTTCAATACGTTTTCTGAAATTGTAAGACTAAAGAGTTTTCCTCCTTCCCTTCTCTCCCCAGGCCTGGTGACTGGTAAGCAGAGTGATCTGGGTTCTACATGTATTATCATGGAAAACCTATCTCCATACACAATGAGCATTTGAGTAGCTACTATGTAGACACAAAGCCTAAAGCAAATAAACAAACAAACAAACAAAAAAAGCATTTTCCAATGGGAAATAATATAAAAATTTGAGGACAGAATAATACTGACTAGGAGAAAGGAAAGGCTTCCTGTAAGTAGTAGAATCTTAGAAATTCTAAGAGATGTGGATGAGAAGGGAATGGGCAAAGGCTCAGAGATGGGAGACTGGATGTCAAATCTGGGGAACAGCAATGGTCAGTATGCCAAGTATGTGTAAGAGAGCAATATGTAATCAGGCTGGAAAGGTGGGCTGGAGTCAGACTTTGTCCTAGTAATAGTTAGGGAGCCACCCTTCAAGAAATGGGTGTATAACACTGTCAGACCCAGGCTTCAGGAGTACCATTTGGCAGTTGTGTGGAGGAAGTGGAGGAAGCCAAGACAAACGTGCAGACTTCTGAATGTTAAGAGCTCAATGACGGGAGTGGGCAAAGGGAATGGATGGGGCACAGTTTTAGTCTAGAGGTGGAGCTGGAAGTCTGACTGTGAGACAGAAGGACAAAGAAAGAAGTAAAGCAGTAGAAAGGTTTTTTCCTCGGAGTGTACCTTCAAAAAGGGGGGGAGAGAGGACCCCAAGTTAAGCAGCTGGCAAGGTCAAGGGAAGGCTTTTTATTTTTTAACGGATGACAGAGATGGGTCGTTTTATAGGCAGTAACGGAGGGGCCAGCAGACAGGGAGAATTAGTGAGCGGATGTTTGAAAGGGCGAATTCCTAGAGGAGAGAGAGCAAAGGCATAAGCAGAGGACACAGGGCACAAGTGGGGGCTCCTGGGAATGCGATGGAGGGATTTGGAGGTGTGCCGTCCGGGAGGAAAGAAAGCCCATCACGGCCGTATCTTTCGGGTGACAGAGTATGGCCTAAAGCGAGAGAAGATAGATGCTTTTGAACAGAACGTTCACTAGAAAAGAATATACGGCTTGGCCCAAAGCATCGAGGACTTGGTTGAATTTGAAGTTGGTCTAGTCGGCAAAATTGGGTGACTCTCCAGCATTCAGAAGGAGCAGAAGGCGGATGACGGGCGTTTTCCAGGTTCCCCCAGTGTCTGGTCCAGTACAGACAAAGGGGTCAGAGATAGAATGGCGGGGTCAGTTCTACGGCCTGCCAGGCGCTGCCGGAGCAGAGACAGATCAAGCTGGGCAGCAGGCAGCGAGCCCTTTACATCCATTCATTCTTGTCCCAGGAAAGTAAAGAGGGCTGTTGGGGGGGGGGTCCACAGTGAACACGAGGAAGGATTTAAGAGAAGTGAAACACGAGAGACAACAGTGACGGGTGATGCTATCAGAGCCGTAACCATCTCTGGATGTCGTACGGGTGAACCGAAAGGATGGAGGACACCCGTGTACAGACTGCCGTCCTCGGTGTGAAAGCGAGGAGGATGCCTGGGCTGGGAGGCAGCTTCAATGAGGACCCGGACGGGGTGATACAGCTGGATTCGGTGGGAGCATCAAGTTGACAAGCGAGGGCCAGCGAAGGATGCTGGCAGTGGCTGTGCCGAGCACAGGTGAAGCCTCCTTTTCTTGTCCCAGTGAAGAAGACGGCAGGAGGGAAAGAATTCTGCTGCTTTTTAATGTTTGTTTCTTAAACCTATCCTAGTAATGTTATAACTAATTTGTACCAACGGAAGGAGCCCGAGGTGTGAACATCTCCCTTAGCTGGTACTCCCACTCTCACCCGCCTACGTCGTGTGTTCAGTTTTAGTGTTCTGGATGTGTCTAGACGTCTGATCTTCTTGGAATTCCCTTGAATAAAACACTGAACCAATCTCTGGACAAACTCATCCCAAAGGGCTCCTGTAAGCCAGTCAGCTTCGTCATCCTGTCTTCTGACCCGTCATCACCCATCCAAATGGGACAAATGTGAGCCCGGCCAACATGCCCGTTTGTTGTCCTGGGCAGGGAGCAGGGCTTGAAGCACGAGGTCGGCAGCTGTCAGGCACCCTCCGCACGGGTAGGGACACAGTCTGAGGCCTTCTGGCCCATCTTAGAGGGTTATCATGGCCCGGAACCGAGCTGGCTGGCTGGGGTCCGCCCTCCTTGTCCGATGACCAGCTGTTGAACAGGGAATGTCCCCTTGGGGAAGCTTCCCTCTCTCTCTGGCCGGGGCATCTCCTGCGGGTAGGAGTCTTCTTGACGCTGAAGAGCAGCGCAGCAGTTGAACAGGGACAAATGAAAATATAGCTCATTTATTGTGCACAAAGACTCGATGGTGGTTGTACTTTCTGACCATACCAGTGAAGGAGAAATATTTGAAAGCCATCGCTGTACCTACTAGTGTTTGTTTTGTTTGTAGGAGAATTTCTTTGGTTTTTCTGTTCCTAATTTCCTAATACTTCCTATTTTAAGCACATTTTCCCAAAGGAAACAAGATTTACAAAACATAAGACAATTTTTACTGAAAATAAAGTTATCGGTAAAAGATGGTATAGACAGTTGGATTTCTTAGATGAACGTAATAAGGAAAATAAAACCACTGAAACCCATCACCACTGCTTAATTTTATTGCAATGAAGAAATTTTAATATAGCAATTGTCTGAGTAGAATGCCACTAAATATAAATTATTCCAATTATTAAATTGTCCAAACAGAGACAGGCATTATGTTTGGAAATGGAAAGTCAAAATCAGTGGGAGGGAAAAGGGAAAAAAAAAAACAATATATTAAATACATTGATTTTAGGATTATTTGCACAATAAGCATATTCATTATTGTCTTGAATGAGTTTAATGATCTGGATTCTCCCTTGGTTTAGAGCTCAATTCTATACTATTGGCAACCATTCCAACATAAACTCAAATTTTCTGTCTTCCTTTTTCTACTTAGGGCTTTATAGCCAGAGGCTGTAGTTTAAAAACCCATCCCTCCAACCTTCAAGTTGAAGAGACTAAGGAAAGCGATCTTTTGTGCCCATGGAGCGAGGTTATAGATATTTTTGGCCCACAAGGATAGTCACCTACTCTTCAGCAGGGTGCAATATTGACGGCCCGTGGATCGTCACATACTCCTTTAAAATAGAGCATCTTGAACAGGAACAGAGACCCTGAGCTGTAACCCCTAAAATCACTTTCTATGGTTAGATCTTCAAAGACTTTTTTCCAGTGGTCATCAAATATTCATGAAACCAGATGATTAGTTTACTATAAGAATCCACAAACACCAACAAAGTTCAATTTTTCCTAGCTGCTATTCCCCAAATGGTTTTTGAAGACTAGACACAATACAGATAGTACAAGTAGCTACAGGACAAAGTTACAGTGTGAAGTGCCTGTGTATTTATTAGTGAGAAGGACTTCCTAAGAGTCTGTAATTTCTGAGAAAAAACATCAGGCTAGGCTCCTTTTTAGAGCAGTGCCTAGCTCAGAATCAGACCAAATCGAGAGGCATCAGAGGCTGTTAGCTAACTCTTATTGCCAATGATTAATCTGGGAATTCCTGGAAGCAAGAAAGAACCGGTGTTTGTGTTGGAGGGTCGTTATCAGAGCTGCGGCAGATTGGGCAGCGGAAGTCGTACCTGTCTGACGAGGAAGGGAGGGACTGAGCGCCCCAAAGCCAACAGCAGGAAAACACTCAGGCACTAAAACCAATGAACGCTCGCCAGGGGAATGCTTTTAAAATAACTGACGGCAGCCTCCAAAGCTGCATTCAATAGATGAGATGCCAGGTTTGTGCTCTCATATAAGGAACATCAGGAGGAAGCAATCAGAGCACATTTGTGAAATGTTTACCGACATACACAAAAATGCACAATCAGGAAAACATTGAACACCTTCAGTTATAATACTTGAATGGAAAAAGGAACTCAAGAAGAGGAAGAAGCTCTGCAAAGAAACTCTTCCACAGTGGCTTGGGGAAAGAATCAAACCTGTTTTCATTATTTCAACTGAAGAGGAATGACGTCAAGTCTCTTAAATGCGGATATAACCAAACAATGTAGCATTAAAAAAAGAAAACAGTAAATAAAGACATGGGATAAAAGCAGAAATCGAAAAATCCAGACTGCTCCCAAACAGTATTCAAACAGAACCCACTGACCATTGGGGTGGCCATTTTTAGGTTCTTTCTTTCCCAGCAGTGCCTCTTAATTGGATCATACAGTACTCCAGTTTCTAAATGTAGAAATTTAAGATAAATCAATGAACACCAAGGCGTGCAGAACAGCAGCTCTAAGTCTGCTCAAACACATGGAATGTTGGCACAAAGCTACAGCTGCTGTGGAAAGAGCAATTCACCCCCCACACACACTCACACACACGCAGACACACGGGCACACACGGAAGTTCTGGAGGAGTATCGGGACCTGCATGTCTCTAAAAACATCCCTTTCGATGGTTTTAATTTTGTACAAATTGAAGTGCTGAGAAAATGTCTAAATAAGAAGTAACAGTTAAAATAAAAGGTTTGTTTTATTTGTAAATTATGTACAGAACGCTTTCTCATGTTGTGATGGGGGGATGGATGGGAAGGGAA
This sequence comes from Gracilinanus agilis, assembly GCF_016433145.1. Classification (NCBI taxonomy): domain Eukaryota; kingdom Metazoa; phylum Chordata; class Mammalia; order Didelphimorphia; family Didelphidae; genus Gracilinanus; species Gracilinanus agilis. Next base: position 669,778,292 of record NC_058132.1, on the reverse strand, counting down.
GAGCAGCTGCCATTTTTCAGGCTCTGCTGGAGAAAACCACTCCTCTCTGAACCCAATGTACAAATGAAGTTTGGATTTCCTAAGCCGGGAGTTAAAGGAAAGAATTGGGAGCTAAACTAAATCATGTTGCATCATTCCTGACTGGCCTAGTTTAAGCAATAACTGCTAACTCTGAATCCTAAAGAAATCCTCTGGTACAATTTTGTGAAAATTAAGAAATAGAGCTTACGTTTCAAGAGTCATGAGTTATGTGTTCATTTCATTCTAAAGTAATTCATAAATAACTACAGAACTGAAATTTGGGTCTTTCACTTTCATCTCTTCTGCCACGTCTAACAGTAAGAAGCTCTACAGCGCTCAAGAAATGCCATTATTCTAAATACCACTGAGGAAACTATATCTCTGACAACTATCAAAAAGGAATAAAAGCTACTTACTGCCAGAATATTTGTTAAATGGATAAAATTGATAAATGTGTGTATTAGTGACTTAAGATTGTACCAAAAAAGTTAGTAGTCTATAAAATAAAAACTGAACAGAACTGCCTGGACATCAACTGTCTCAGCAAACTGATTTAAAGACTACTCCAAACACTATACGTATGTTTTGGTGATCAGCCAACATAGAAAATCCAACCACTTGCACACACTCAGTCCCCAAAGAGAGTACGTTTATGATTTTTCAGATGAAAGTCTAGTTGTTTCTTCTTCTTCATCATCCCCCTCTTCTTCCTCCTCTTCTTCACAATCTCCATCTGTTTGCTGTTCAAGTTCCTCTTTTGTAATCATTTCAAAATCGTTCCCATTTCCACTACTGTGCTGGGATCGGTCATCCTCCCGCCTGTCACTGTCTGTGTCTGAATGCCGCTCTCCACCTGAACCCTCTGCTCCATTATTTCCTGGAGTTCCTATTTTCCCATCATCCTCTTCCTTTTTCTCACTGTCTGATTTTTCCTCACTGTCCGATTTCTGTTGTTTTTTGGCCTCCGATTTCTCATCTTTCTTCGAGTCTGCTTTTGGTCCTTTGTATTCGTGTGTGTAGAGAGGCCTGAAGGAGTCAATGAAGCCCACGTCAGCGGTCAGATTTGGCAGGAACCAGAAATGGTGTCTTCCTCCAGTAATGAGCCAAATGATAAGGAACAGTATGCAGCGAGCTGTGAGGAGAAAAAGCCCCCAAGTTTAGTGTTTCAGGTACTCAGGCTGCCACCTCCCAGGTTTGATGTAAAGGATTACAGACGACCCCCTCCCGCCCCAAACACAAGGCCTTGCTGGGACCCTCCTGGAGGCAAAGGGCCAAGCAGACTCTCCCTCTACTCTGAGTCTGAGAACACGCTGACTCCGATGGCTGGGAGTCATAAGCAGGACACCAATTGCTGTCAGCTGCAAGTTAGAAATTTGAGAACAGCAACAATGAAAAAAAATGAGAAAAATGGATACTTCGAGGAATGAGTTTTTTTTTTTTTTTTTAAACCCTCACCTTCCATCTTAGAATCATTACTGTGTATTGGCTCCAAGGCAGAAGCATGGTAAGAGCTAGGCAATGGGGGTGAAGTGACTTGCCCAGGGTCACTAGAAAATGTCTGAGGCCAGATTTGAACCCAGGACCTCCCATCTCTAGACCTAGCTCTCAATCTACTGAGCTACTTAGTTGCCCCCAAGGAATGAGTTTTTTAAAAAAAAGTTTGCACTCTTCTTTTATCTTGCATCCCAATGCCAAGATGGTTTCCACCTTCAAGTCATTTATTATCATCAAAACAAAATAAAATTTCAAGTTTTTGGTAATTGTATTTTTGCTGCTTTTTTATTCTGGAAAATAAGTTTTTAACCTTCCTACATTTTTTGGTACACAAGTTCACTGACACTACTTAAGAGAGACAATTCTTGACATTTGGATAGTATTTTCAATTTCCAACACTTCAACCTTCATTGCACCTTAAGGTTTATAAAGTACTTCATAACCACCTCTTGATAGAAAATACAAAATGTTACCCTTCTCATTAGAAATGAAGAAACCTGGGCAGAGGAGCTAAAAGGTATGAGAACTGGTGTTGGCCCCAGGGATTTCCTGACCCCAAACCCATCTGGCTTTTCTCCACTTTCGGCTGATTCACACAGAGACCTGTCGTGTGTGTCTGCTTGCTTCCCTGTCTTGCTCCCTCTTTCTCTTTCTTTCTCCCCTCCACCTTCCTCTCTTTCTCACAAACACACCGCCTACCTTGATGACCATCAGGACAGGCAGTCCTTTCACCGTCATTAGCACAAGCTTGCCAGACCCAAGGTCCCTCCTGGCCACAGTGAGGCACCCGGACAACAACAGTTCTTTTAAACAGTATTCCTCCAGAGGACAGTATAGAGCCAAAATCATTAGGTGAATGCTGGAAGACTGCTTGGTTCTCACAGGCTAGTTTACATGTACTACTATGACATAAAAGCCTGAAAAAAGCTCTTTTATAGGCTTACCATTATAGACTTTGGATGACTAACCAAAGGGTTAGCTGACATAGCTGACTTCACAAGTTAAATATTCATGAGGCTGGGCAGAAGCACAGCTTCACTTCTGGAGGTCTTAAGAGCAGGGGGAGAAGCCAATGAGCACTAAATCTGTTCTCAATAGGGAATCCGGACAAGAATGAAGGACTTCTAGGAGCAGCACCTTCTCCTCTTCTCTTGCTTGAACTACCCTCTCAAAGACCCCAATACCATGAATGCGACTCTATAACAATTTCAAAGTGATCTAAACCAAACAAAAAACCACTGCTTGCCTAGACATTCAGGCCAATCTGAACTGCCTACAATTCAATTCATCAAATCTTTTGAATTCATGCAAGTCCACGTTCCCACGTCAGTCCTGTTTCCTTCAATCCTCAGGTATACTTTATAAAATTTGGCCTAGTTGATAACAGAATGCCCACTTTGAAATAGGGAAGCCTTAGAGAAAAATCATTATAATTGGAATGTTTCTCCGCTGAAACTGAAATCACATTTAAGAAAACTAAAGGCCACTATGAAGTGGGAGTTAGCATTTACTCTTACTATCTGAAATGGTAACATCTGCATCGCACGTATAAAGAACACATCTTCATTTCGACCCCTATGAAATAAACCTGATGCATCTGCATGATAATGTGTTGCCTTTTTCTTAGGAAACACAGCCAAGACCTCAATTTTATAAACAGATTGTGATCTCCAAGGTTAGGATCTGTTTGGAACATAGAACATATTTTGCCACAGAAAAATTGATTAATCTTGGTGTTCAAGCTAGCCCACAGATACCTCTTTAATCCATAAGGCAGCTGAGAAATGACATTGGCAAAGATAAACATTATTAGTAACCAGAATTATTGAAATAAGAATGAAAGAAAACAATAAAATTAGCTTTGTTTTTATTTATTTTAATCTCCTGGTATGTTGAGTGAGGAGGGACTAGATGGGAGTTTGTTGTGAGAAAACTTTAGGGGGCTTCTGGACACTTTCCAGGCCTTGGCAATGCCCTATTTTACAAAGGTTAGAGCTTTCCTTTCCTTGGCACTGTGGCCTCCCTAGACCTTTTCTTCTGCTTTTCAAGTCATAATTAGGCAGGGTCAGGGAAGGAGGGAGGTTGGTTACAAATGCAATAAAGAAGGAAACAGAACTGAGACATTCTCCTGAGGTCTGTGAGCAAGAACCGAGAGAAAGAATGGAAGTAAGAGGATGACCAAAAGATGTGTCTCAGTGTGGAAAAGACTGCCTATGGACAGAATTCACTGAACTATGGCACTCAAAGTCAGGAAAAGGGAGAACCTGGCCACTAATACAAGCAGGCTCACTTCTCCTTAGACTCTGAGTGGGATGGTGTCTTTGGGGAGCAAACCTTTGCCTCATGCAAATAACCTTCTTTTTTCTCCCCTCCCCTAACCACCAATTCAGCTTAAAACACCATCACTCAATGTGTAAAAACCAGTCCCTAGAACATGGTCTGTAAACCAAAGACCTGAAGTATGAGGAACCTGCACTCAAATTTCTAAAAATTCAATACCTGGTCTATATTCTATCCACAGCCAAATAAGAATGGTTTTCTCTTTTCTGATCTCTACCATCTCCAGGGAATCTGACTCCAAGATTACCTCCTTCAGGCCTTAACCATCAGGTACCAGTTCCAAGCTATAAGTATGCAATTACTAGTATGTGTTCATAAAGAGAAATAACCAATAATCAAAACTAGGAATAAGCAAATATGTATAAGGAATCCATCCAGTGTAATCTATCCTAAATCTAATTACATTCCCTGGATCTATATCCTGGTGATTAGGGCTAATGCCCTGGCCATCTATCCGCCCATGACTCAGGGAAGGAAGCTCCTCTTGCCCTGTCAATTCTGGGCCTAATCCCAAGGCGACCCACCACCTCTGGTGGTGAAAGCATCAACCAAGTTTTCTGGTCCTGAGTCCGCTTCTAGCATCAAAGGCCTCTATGTTTGGCTCCAGTTCACCCATGTAAGCCTTATTTTCATTCTAATCTATGCTCAGACCAAATTGAACCACTTCTTTCTCTCCTCACGATTGCCTGCCTTCAATTCAATTCATCCAATCTTTTAAATTCATGTGAGCCAATGCCTGTTACTAGAATGCGTTCCCACCTGGTCTCTGCTTTCTTCAATCTTCCTTTTCCTTTTTTTTAATTCTTAAATCTTCCCTTTCCTTTGAGATTCAGCTCAAGACGCCATCTCCCCCATGAAAAGCTATGATTTCACTCCCAGATCTTTGTTCTTTTCTCCAGACATTATACCTCATATAAAAGTCATCCCAATTAGACGAAAAGCTCCTTAAGGCCAGGGGGTCTATTGGTTTTCATTTTTTAATTCCAATACCTGACACAGATGATATTTAATGTTTGTAGAATGTGCTGCTTGGGTTAGGTGTGATTCTTTATCTTCTTCACCAAAACCTTTAAAGGCCTTGGGTTATCACAGAATGATAATGATAATCAGGTTGAATTTCCTTACTTTGGAGTTTAAGGCCTTCTACAATTTGACACCAATATACTTTTCTAGTTCTAGCTACAACTCCTTACATGCCTTAGGAATATTTGCTGATCGCTTAAGATCTCTGATTCTGGGGCTTTATTGGTGCCATCCCTTCTCCTGGTAATGTCCTTCCGTCCTTCAGCTTCACCTAATTGCAAGCCCAGCTTATCCTGGGAGTCCTCTTGTGAAGTGCCCACAAGAGCTCTCCCTCCAGCCAACTCTCACAGTGCTCTGTTTGTCCTTCTCTCCTCCTTCCACATCCACTACTCAGATCTACTCCAACAGCACCTGAGCTCAGGCGGGGGTACAGGGCCTACATACAACTCGCCCTCCAATCCCTTTATTTCCTGGCACTGGCACTTGGTAGACGATGGTTAGGCAATAAGAGTATACTGACAGGTCAAAACGTGTCATATCCCACAAATGAATGCAAACAGAGCTATGTACGGTTCAGAGTCAAATCAATAGAAGGTAAAAAAACATTTCTTGGAGAATATCCTATGATTTAGTTTCTGGAAATGGCAAAGCTGTTCCATGGTAACAAATGCCCTTGGAACCAATAAAAATCTAAGTAATGCTAGCCAAATGCTTACATTTAACCAGTGAAAAAAGGATCTCTGAATAAGTAAAGAAAGGCAAAGTGAAAAACAGGTGAGGGCAAGTCAGGGCTGTGGAGTCAAGTCCACTCTGCCAGCCCAGAGCTGTCTGACTTTTCTGGGCCTCAGTTTCTTCATCAGTAACTGAAGGGGCTGGACCAGACGACCTTCCATCACTCTAGGATGCTGCTGCTCCTCCTCCCCTGCACACCCCACTGCCACTTCCTTGTCAGAGTGACCTTCCAAGAAGTTTAAAGCACCAAACCCTCACTGGCTTGTCCTAAAAACTTTAAGGCCACCCTTGATTGGGCCGCTCAGCTTTCCTCGTTGAGCCTGTCTGTCCGGGAGGAAGGCCCTTGGCTGGGTCCCTCTAGGCTCAGGCTTGCTTCTGTTTGATGAAGGCCTCGGGCCCACTGCTCCATCTCCCCTCATGCCTCTCCTCTCCAGGCCTGTGCCTTCATCAGCTGCCTCCCCCATCTCCCATCTTGTTGCTAATGGTGGCTCCTTCTCTGCGGTCTGCAAATAGGCCTCCATCTTGTCTCTTGCCCTTCCTGCCAGTGCCTGGCTGCTCCCAGGGCAGGCTCTTAACCCCCGAAAATGGACTCCCGGAGACAGGTCGGAGGTTGGTGGCTCCTGACACCCCTGACCCTCCTGCCTGGTGGGCATTCTGCAGAGGTCCACCTCACCTCCTGCCCATCTCCAGGTTTCTCTGTGCTGCTGCTCTCAGTCTGTGGGGTTTGGCCTGTTGCCCCTCTGAGCCCATAGCTGGTGGGTGCTGTCGATTCTCGGGCCTGTCCTCAGGGACCTCCTTATTTTATTCCCAGGACAGGGCCACCTCCTCCTCTCTGGAAGGACGGCGCTGCCCGTGTAACCTGGAGCCACTCTCTGGGCCTGCGAGGCTACTCCAAAGGCGTGAGCCCATAGGAACTGGTCATGGCTAAGTCAAGTTTTGTCGTATTTACCCAAATCCAGTTGGCATCTGGAGCTGTTTTTTAAAAGGCAAAAGTTTGGAATCTGACCAAATGAACAGTAAAATCGATGTTTGCTCATGTCTGGATTTCCCCCCAATGCATTAGAGGAAGTCTGAGCTGCCCTCCAAGCTGAAGAAGGCCGGGAGCCAGCGGGGCCCGAGCAGCCACCCGGGGAGATACTCACCGATGGCAAGCAGGAGGATGCTGGCCACGAAGCAGCCTGCCCCGACGCTGAGGTAATAAACCCCTACACGCATCTCCGCTGGCCACAGAGGGAAAAGTGTGGCTGCAATCACAGCGATCACTGGAGAGAAGAAAACACCAACATGCTCAGAACACTGTTATCAACACTATTTTGGGTAGCTTAAATTTTGGAGCTTAAAAAAGTTTTATGTCCCATAAAATTTAGATATGATGTAAGACTAAACTCTGCTGGTCATCAAACAATTAAGATGCTCAGGATCTCAGGACATTCTTTTTTGGGCATCTTGAAGTTCCACCTGCTCTTCCCTCTCTCTAACAGGGACCAGAATGTGGACTCCCCCTCCCCAATCTGACAATGGCCCCATTCCTGAGGTCACACCATGTTAAAGCAAGTGAAACTCCCCCACAAACCCTAGTTTGAGGATTTATATACATTCTGATGATTTTTAAAAAAATACTAACAGTGCCTATCAGAAACAGTCCCAGAACTTTTTTTCTCCACAGAAACACATGATTAAAAACCAGAAAGGAGTTCTGAAATGGTAAAATGCTGAATATTCTGAGTCTTCTTCCCTCTGGAATAGAACCCTGGTGGCCCTGGGGAAAGCAGAGAAAGTCTGCTCACTTTTTCCCAGGTTAGATGTTCTGGAGAATGAAGAGCACCAGCTGTTTAGGGAAGGGGCTCTGGGGATGATTTTTGGACATCAGTAACTTAAAGAGAATTAAGGTACAGAGGCTAAAAGACTTAAAATTGATTTTATAATTCAAAAAATTAAAAAGCCAAACACGCTTCCTCATTTGTGGTGATCCCCTGCCCAGGGAGCCCAACTCTATAAGGCACCTTGGTGCACCTTTCTGAGATCATGTGCTCAAACAGCATCCTCAAGCTGCCCGTGAGCCCCCACATCACCCCAGACAGCGGAGGGAAGAAGCACTCGCTTTGGGAGGCTGGATGGAGGGACAAGGCATGTGAGGAGGTGGAGGGGAGCAGCCCCCTGTGGCACACTGGGGACATGTGTGCCACATCTTCACCAACATAGCTCTAGGCTATGTCAGCAGACTATTTTTTAAAAACTCTAATCCTCTGTCCTACAATCAATGCTATATATTGGTTCTCAGGCAGAAGAGCACTAAGGACTAGGCAATAGAGGTTAAGTGATTTGCCCAGGGTCACACACAGAAGTACCTGAGGCCTCCATTTGGACCTCCATTCTCCAGGCCTGGCTCTCTATCCACTGTGCCACCTTGCTGCTTGCTGTCATCAAACTTTTAAAAAGCTCATCTTTTGATAAGATTTCTAAGGAGAAATCCATTGGGAAGACCCAATTATTTCAGCTATTTCCCCGATATCTTCTTTTGGTTATATTTGAATCTATTCACTTACCAAGAATTAGTCCCATGGCAAATGTTTTAAAATGGACAGGGTCATAGATCCATACATACACCTAGAGTAAGAAACAATTATTATGTTTGCAGATCACGACAGAAAGTTAGAGATCTTGTCATTTTAATTTAGATGTTATTTATATCAGGAAAGTTATTCATTTTGGAATTTAAATTTAATTAAACATCTCAAACAATGTGCTAATCAAGCTAAGAGATGACACTTTGATTGAAATTTGTATGTGATATTCAGCAAGGCTACCCAGCAGCGGCAGTTGTTACTTGGAATCAACAAGAGCACAAATCTACATGTTTACAATGTCAAGCAATGGCATTTCTAACTTCTGTCTTAGAATCAGTATCAAGTATTGGCTCTGAGGCAGAAGAGTGGGAAGGCTAAGTAGGGTGGGTTAAGTGACTTGCCCAGGGTCACACAGGAAGTGTCAGAGGCCAGATTTGAAATCAAATTCTCCTGATTCTAGGCCTGGCTCTCTATCCACTGAGCCATCTAGTGCTCGCTCTCTCTCTCTCTCTCTCTCTCTCTCTCTCTCTCTCTCTCTCTCTTTTTCTCTATATAGATGTGTATATATATATATATATATATACACACGTATGTATATATATGAAATATTAACTTGTTGGTAATTTCTTCTACTAGTAAGTAAATTATAACAGATAATCACTTTAGTTTTTAAACAATTTGCCACAAATCCTTTCACATTCTGACCAGTGCCTGAGACTGACATGTTTTCATCTAAGGTGAAAAGAATGAAATCCAACTAAGTTATTCAGATACATGACTGGTCATTTAAAGATCATCAGATTTCTAATCTTTGCGATCACTTCATTTCCGTCCCATGAATTATACTGATGACCACAGTTTTATTTGTAGGCTTGATACACTAACCTCATTTCCATCCAGGAACACTTGATCTTCATGTGGTTCAAGCTTGAATTTTTTCTTGGCTTCTTTCTTTTTGGGTGTTCCTGGTGTTTCTTCCTATAAAAATAAACAAATACAGAGTTGAACAAGATAAAAAAAATCATTTAAAATGTTTTATTTCATTGCAAATTAAAAGAAAACATTCACCAAACTAGTTATTTTCAATGCCATTATATTATGTTAAGAAGTTGAAAAAGCTAAAAAATGAAACAAAGCAAACCAAAAAACACAACCCCATCCCCTTACCTCCACAAAACAAACAAACAACTATCCTTGACTTATTCAAATTACCTTTATGCCACAGGATAATTCCCACAGTGTTGAATGATGTCTTACACACACACACACACACACACACATCCCTTGCAATTACAAGGTAAGTACAGCAAAAGATAAAGAAGGCCATGAGATGACCAGTAATAAACTACATTTGAATACTTTGTTCTTATAAACTATATCACACATATGATATCATTTGATCCTCACAGTTATGTACCAGTGGTTGTATATTCCAAAGAAGAAAACTGAAGCTCAAAGAGCTTGCCACACACAATATAGGCCAGGGCCAGGATTCACACTCAGGTCTGTTTTATAGTTTTTTGTCTGTACTACAACTATTGGGGTTGGGAGAGTGGGAAGAAGAAAGGATAGGTAGTAAGTCACAGAATGTCATTGTTGGAAATAACTTTAGAGATCATTTAGTCTAAAATGCTACTTGACATGAGGATGACACAAAGATCTAGAATTAGTTTGTAATGAACTTCCAGGTTCAAGTACCTGAAACCTCCTTCAGCCAGTAGTCCTCTTATTCCATTTCTCCCTATGACTTATTCCTCCTCCACAATTCTTAATCCTCAAGTGTCTCAAGTTACCTATTTCTCAGGCCCCTCAGACCAATCCCAGGTAATCATCACTGGCCACACTCTCCATCCTTTCTAGTGTCAATCCCATGGTGAACCAGTTCAGTTCAACATTATCTGCTACTCTCTTGCTCCTCTGTCCTACTGCCACTGAGGCCATGCTAAATGAATTCTATTCTCTCCATCTGCCTCATCTTCACCTACTGATATGCTAAGAGAAGCATGGAAGGAATCTATGCAGCTTCACTAGTGTGGCCTACAATAAATACGTGGAATATATCCACAACTAAGCACTCTCAGTAGCAAGGAAATTCATCTACTTCTCCTTGATTCTCTCTTACTCATCACAGCAGCTACTCCAAATCTCTTTTGGGATTTTTTTCAAATTATAAGTAATTTATGCCAATTAGCAAAAATTTGTATTCTGATTGCCTCCCACCCCACAACCCCACCAATACTGTAAGAAAAGTCAAATAAAATATAATTCCACATTACTAAGTCAAAAAAAAAAAGGCAATCTCAAATTCATCTCATTCTGTACTCCTTTGCCTATCATCAGCAGGCTGGTGGCATGGTACTTCATTAGTCTTCTGCAATTGTGCATGATTAGACATTATTTTGATAAAAATTCTTGATTCTTTCCAAGTTGTTGGCCTTCCCCATTACTGTCATTGTATAAATTCTGTTTTTTCTCACTTTACTCTCAATCAGCTTATACGACTGTTATAGACTTGTTTATTCATTACTTCACGTGTGAGCACCCTCTCCGATTCCCATTCGTTGGAGCTGTGACCATATTCTTATATGTCTTTAAGTTACAGGCTGTTTGGCTTAACTATCTCTTTCTTAATCTGGCCAACCTCTGAGTCTCCCTCCTGCCTTCTCTCCTTTCCTATTGGTGAGTGAAATGTATTCCTGGACCCAGCTCTGTGTGTGTGTCATTTTTCCTTCCTTGAACCAGTCTAGATAACAGTGAAGTTAACAGAGCAGTCACTTAAACTTGTTTTAGATGTCTTGTGCACCCAAATTATGTGAGATGTTCAGTTATTTTTCAGTCATGTCTGGCTCTTTGGGAACCCATTTGGTAAAGATGCAGAGTGGTTACCACTGCTTCTCCAGTTCAATTTTGCAGATGAGGAAAACTGAGGCAAACAGGGATATGCAACTTGTCCAGGGTCATAGATTTGAACTCAGGAAGGAGCTGAGTCATTCTAACCGCAGGCCCAGTGCTTCACCCTCTTCACCAGTCAGCTGCTCCCTAAATTATGAGACAATTCTCCCTAATATTCCTTTCCTCTCTCTTTTTGTTCTTAAGATCATCAAGATGTGACCAAACCACTGCCAAGCCTTGTCTAATTGGACTCCTTCTATGAATCCTGATGAAATGGAGATGAGAGGGAACACATGCCATCTCCTTATGTTAGAATATAAGCAGTTTATCCTTGTTATAGCAAACCAGCATTGTTCATTTGGATTTATCTTTTTATGTTTCTCTTAACTCTTTTATTTGCACTTTTGAGTTTCTCGGCAGCTTGGGTCTTTTCATCAGGAATGCTTGGATGTCCTCTGTTATTAAAAGGTTCATCTTATTCTCCTGTTGCATTCTAATGGTGTGGTTGCATAACTGATTCTTGGCTATAAGCCTCTATTTCCTTTGCCTTTTAGAATACTGTATTCCAAGCTCTCCCCATTCTCTATGTAGTTGTGGCTGCTAAGTCACATGTATCTTGACTATGGCTCCTCAGAACTTGAATGCTTTCTTTCTGGTTGCTACAATTATTTTTTCTTTGATCTTTAAGTTGTGGATTTGGGCTATGATGTTCCTGGAAGTTTGCTTTGGTTTTATTTCAGGAGGGTTTTGGTGCAATTTTTGTTTTCATTTTGCTCTCAGGAGTTTGCTTTAAAGATTTCTTGAAATGGGATGTCTAGCTCTTTTCTTTGGTCATGGTGTTTGGATAATGCAATGATTTAAATTTTTTTTCCCTCAACTCTTTTCCAAGTCAATTGTTTTTGTTGTAAGATACCTAACATTTTCTTTCATTTTGTCAGCCTTTGGTTTTGTTTTAATGTTTTCTGTTGTCTCGTGGAGGCACTGGTCCATTTTAATTTTTCAGGGAGTTTGTTGCTTGAGCAAGGTTTTATACCTCTTATGCCAAGTTGTTCATTCTTTTTCCAAATCTTTCTTCCATAGCTCTCATTTCTTTTTCCATTATTTTCCTCAAGTCAGCTGGAAAGACCTGCTGGTTCAGAGTGAGGCAGAATTGTAGGCTTCACTTTAGATTGGGATTCCTCTACAAGCTCTGTTCTTAGGATCTGAGCTACACTGCTCCTGCTGCTTCTCAACTTCCCAGGGACTCCCCAACCAGGAATGCTACCCTGAGGGGTCAGTCTCCTTCTAAATCTACCCTAGATCTATGACTTAAAACTGGGTAGTAGATGGCAGCTGCTAATTGGCACCCATCCCCATCATGGTGCTCTAGTATGGTCTGGGACCTCCTCTTGCCCTAGTGCACAGCTTCTTCCTATGTGATAGTGTTCTGTGAGGGCCTGACCCCATTCCTACTGTCTGTAGATCTGCTCTCTATGCCTACTAAGCTAGAAAAATAATTCTGTGAATTCCTCATCAAGATTCAGGCTGGTGATTTTCTAGGTCTGTTAGAGGAGTTCTGTAGAGGGGAGGTTGGCAATACTGATTTCTGCTACTCTTCCTATTTAGCCCTATCCTCTCTTCTTTCCTAAGTTTCTCTTTTCCCTCTACTTTCTAAAATGAGTACCTCTCCTTAAAATTTACTGAGAAGGGCAGCTGGGTAGCTCAGTGGAGTGAGAGTCAGGCCTAGAGACAGGAGGTCCTAGGTTCAAACCCGGCCTCAGCCACTTCCCAGCGGTGTGACCCTGGGCAAGTCACTTGACCCCCATTGCCCACCCTTACCAATCTTCCACCTATGAGACAATACACCGAAGTATAAGGGTTAAAAAAAAAAAAAAAAAAAAAGAGTTAAAAAAATTTACTGAGAAAATGAGAATTATTTGCTCCTTCACATATAATCTCAAACCGTGGCCAATCTCACTTAGACCAATTTCTTTCCATGTTCCAGTGATCCTAACACTACCTTCCCTCCCTCTCTCCCTGATCCCTTAATTGCCTCATCAGATAACCTTTTTTTTTTTTTTTTTTTTGGGTCAGTTCTCACCCTTAACCTCTGCAGCCTCTGACACCGTTAACCAGCCTCTCCTTCTGGATACTCTTTCCACTGTGGCTTTTCAGGACACTGTTGTCTCCAGGTTCTCCTCCATCTTGTCAGACTGCTCTTTTTCTCAGTCTCCTTTGCTGATTTCCATCCATTTCCCTAACAACAGGGGTAACCAAAGGCTCTGTACTGAACCCTCTTTTCTCTATATACTTTCTCACTTAGTGATCAGTTCCCACCAGTTCAATGATCATCTCTAGGCAGATGATTCCCAGATCAATATCTAGTCCAAGTCTTTAACACATTTCAAAAATGCCACATTACAAGTCTTCACCTCCACTCATGTGGACTATTCTTCTAGCTAATCTTGCTGCCTTAGGTCTCTCCCCATGTGCCAATCCATCCTCCAACGTGCTGCCAAAGTGCCTTCCTCTGACACAGTTCTTTTTAAATTTTGAATATTTTCCCATAGTTACATGTTTCATGTTCTTTCCCTCTCCCCCAAAACCCCCCCACCCCACCCTCCAGTAGCCAATGAACAATTCCTCTGGGTTTTACATGTATCATTGATTAAGACCTAATTCCATTCTGATAGTTGGACTAGAGTTATTGTTTAGTGTCTACATTCCCAATAATACCCCCATCGGCCCATGTGTTCAAGCAGTTGTTTTTCTTCTGTGTTTCTACTCCCACAGTTCTTCCTCTGAATGTGGCTAGTTTTCTTTCTCATAAGTCCCTCAGCCTTGCTCTGGATCCTTGCATTGCTGCTAGTAGAGAAGTCCATTATGTTTGATTGTACCACAGTGTATCCATCTCTGTGTATAAAGTTCTCCTGGTTCTGCTCCTTTTATTCTGCATCAATTCCTGGAGGTCTTTCCAGTTCACATGGAATTCCTCCAGTTTTTTATTCTTTTGAGCACAATAGTATTCCATCACGAGCATATACCACAATTTGTTCAGCCATTCCCCAATTGAAGGACATTCCCTCATTTTCCAATTTTTTGCTACCACAAAGAGCGTGGCTATAAATATTTTTGTACAAGTCTTTTTCCTTATTATCTCTTTGGGGTATAAACCAAGCAGTGCTATGGCTGGATCAAAAGGCAGAAAGTCTTTTAAAGCCCTTTGAGCATAGTTCCAAATTGCCATCCAGAATGGTTGGATCAATTCACAACTCCACCAGCAATGCATGAATGTCCCAATTTTGTCTCCCCTCCAACATTTATTACTTTCCTTTGCTGTCATGTCAGCTAATCTGCTAGGTGTGAGGTGATATCTCAGAGTTGTTTTGATTTGCATTTCTCTATAAGAGATTTAGACTACTTTTTCACGATTGTTGATAGTTTTGATTTCTTTATCTGAAAATTGCCTATTCATGTCTCTTGCCCATTTATCAATTGGGGAATGGCTTGATTTTTTGTACAATTGATTTAGCACCATATATATTTGAGTAATTAGACCTTTGTCCGAGTTTTTTGTTATAAAGATTTTTTCCCAATTTGTTGCTTCCTTTCTAATTTTGGTAGCATTGGTTTTGTTTGTACAAAAACTTTATTTTTAGTTTAATGTAATCAAAATTATTTACATTTTGTAATTTTTTCTAACTCTTGCTTGGTTTTAAAATCTTTCCTTACCCAGAGATCTGACAAGTATACTATTCTGTGCTCGCCTAATTTACTTCTAGTTTTCTTCTTTATATTCAAGTCATTCACCTATTCACCTGAATTTATCTTGGTATAGGGTGTGAGATATGATCTAGACCCAATCTCTCCCATATTGTTTTCCAGTTTTCCCAGCAGTTTTTGTCCCCAAAACTGGGTTCTTTGAGTTTATCATAGACTTTTGCTGATGTCACTTACCCCAAGTCTATTCCACTGATCCTCTCTTCTATCTCTTTGCCAGTACCATACTGTTTTGATGACTACTGCTTTATAGTACAGTTTAACATCTGGTACTGCTAGGCCACCTTCCTTCATATTTTTTTCCCATTATTTCCCCCTCAATATTCTTGGTCTTTTGTTCTTCCAAATGAACTTTGTTATAGTTTTTTCTAATCCAGTAAAAAAGTTTTTTTGGTAGTTTGATAAGTATAGCACTAAATACCTCTGACATGGTTCTGACAAGGTCCATCCCCGATCTCATCCCTCATAAAGCCTTACTGTATTACCTCCAAGATCAGACACACAGTGCTATTATTAGGATTAAATGGAAGAGGCCAACAGAAAACATGTTAAAATGAGATACCCCATGACACTGGGTAGACACTCTGATGTGACTTAGTGTGCACATACCTGGTAAATCCCCAATCCAACAATGACCCACAATGAAACATTTGACAAGACTCTGGCAGGACTCACCTTTTTTGACTCTTCCTTTTCACCATCTCTTTTTTTCTCTCGTTCCTTCTTAGCCTTTTCATCCTTTAGACTGTCTTTTTTGCTCCTTTTCTCTTCCTCCTTTCCACTTTCAACCTTTCCTTTCTCTTTCTCTTTTTCTTTCTTCGTATCTTTGTCAAGTTTCACTTTCATCACTTTTAGTGCTCGGTGAAAGAACTGTTTCTTTAAAAGCCTTTAAAACAAACAAGAGTCATTACATTATTTTTAATCACATGAAATCTACTGATGACTACATGGTAATTTATATAAGAAAGAATTCAGTACCTAGGTCCCTAAATGCCCAATTCTTCCAGATTATCTTAAGAATGTCCCCACCCTTGGGGGCAGCTAAGTGGCTCAGTGGATAGAGAGCCTGGCCTGAGAAGGGAGGGCCTTCTGCCCCCCAATATTTTCCAGATGTGTGACCCTGAGCAAGTCTCTTAAACCTAATTGTCTAGCCCTTACAGTTCGTCTGCTCTGGAACCAATATACAGTATTGATTCTAAGACAGAAGGTAAGGGTTTCAAAAAAAAAAAAAAAAAAAGATGCTTACCCTTCTTTATAAATGTCTACATGGCTTCAAATAAGCCCCATGGGATGGGGTTGTATCCAGAACTAGGCCATCAAAAAACGCTACCAGACCCATTCCTGCTCTTCTATTAAGTGTGAGTGTTCACTAAGAATTGAGAGTAGACTACAGCTGCCAAGAAAGCTAGGGAGACCTTAGAAGAGATGTGATGCCCAGGACTAGAGCTGTGATAACTATACCAGACTATGTTCCAGTCAGACCATTTCTGTAGAATTGTGGTCAGTTCTGGGCACTGCATGTTAGGGAGCACAACAATTAAACTGAAGAGTTTCCAAGGAAGTTGACCAGGATGATGAAGGGGTGGGAGGTATGCCATACACCACTGAAAGAAATGCAGTGTGTAGTCTAGAGAAGACTTAGAGGTAACATGAGGACTATCTTCAAGATCTCAAGGGCTGACATGTGAAAGAGGACTTGTCCTACGTATGCATACCCAAAAGGCAGAACCAGGAGAAATGTATAGTAGTTACAAAGAGAGAAATATCAAATGACTAAGGAAGAACTTCCTAACAGTTAAAGCTATCCTAAAGGAAAATGGGCTGCCTTGGAAGTACTGGGTTACCCCTCACTAGGGATTTGGTGAAACAAAGAGAATATTACTAATTAAATCAGATTTCTAGACAGAAACTAGCTTGATTTATGTACTGAATAACGCAAATGCAGAAAAGTTAAATCAATGTGAACTTGCTAAAGGCTTATTACACTAGCTCTTTAAATTCTGTTAAATACGTTTAGCAAAATATATCTTATTTGGAAAATGCTCAGTCTGTAGTAAAGGACATAAAAATGAATTATAGATTCTGATAGGCAGAACATCTAATGGTTAACCATTTAATCTAGTTGCTCTCTTACTGAAGAAGAAACAGAATTTGAGATTTAATGAAAGTTGGTTAACGTTCAAGCGTGTTTTGTGTACAATAGAAAAGCTTCCTTTTAAGACAAAAGCAATTTGAATTTATTTTTGTGGGATAAAAATGAGGAGCTATTACAATCTGGTTCATGCAAAAAGAAGAGGAAAACTCCTAAGACAGAGTACCTTTTTTTGTCACCAAGATGACAAAATAAATGCTGGCACAAATCTGACCATGTCAGCCCTTTCCCTACACAAGAATCTTTAGCAACCTAGTTACAAACCCCTCTGCTTGGCCTAGTTACTAGCCCCTGCATTCTTTTTGACTTGTTATCTATCCCTCACCCTCACATACTCCATGCACCTCTTAACCCCCCGAACTTGGCCTGATAGTGCTTGCTTCTGTATCTTTGCATAGGTCACTCCTCGCCCCAAGCCCAGAATTGTGAAAATTAACACTATTCCAAGCCCTTTTCTTTAGTACCCCAAGTTTAACTTTGGATTTTAAAAAGGGAGAGGTTTTGATATTAAGTTTGAAATTACAAACTACCTGATCCTCTGACTGAATTAAGTTGCAACTTAACTCATCCTATTGAATTAGGAATAGAATAAGCATGTTGCTTGTCTGTAAACAAATTACTTAAGAAAGGGAGAAAAAGCAAAGATTGTGGTGGACATGAGCACTCTGCTGCTTTCCAGAATGAAGTCTGAATCCTCCAATTGGAGGGGCTTTGGAAAGAGACATCACATAAATTTGAGACCCAAGAACGTGTACACAAGTCCAACTCCCAGACTCCTGGCTTTTTGGCCTGGCTCTTAAATGAGGTTGCTAAGAGATCAGTTAGCCATATGTGGCTAGATACTTTTTCTTTCTCTGGCCTGCTTTTTATTATTTAATAAATATTTTAAATTAAGATATTGTCTCTAGACAATTTTAATCTTAACAGAAAACAGTCTCTCCATTTCCTCCCAATAGTCTTTCCTGATCCCTCAGTTCTGAGGTTCTTAACCTGGGGACTGTGAACTTTTTAAAAAATATTTTGACAACTGTATTTCAGTGTAATTGGTTTCCTTTGTAATTCTATGTATTTTAAAAATATGATTCATAGAAAGGGTACTTCCAAAAGAATTAATGGCACAAAAAAGATAAAAACTCATGAACTAGTTTTTTGATGTGCTTTTGTACCAAGATGACTGATTTATCTACTTATTTTTCTTAAAACAAAACAAAAAAACAACTCTTATCCTCTGTCTTTGAATGAATACTGTATATTGGTTCTAAGCTAGAAGAATGGTAAGGGTTAAGCAATGGGGATTAAGTGAATTGCCCAGAATTGCCTAGCAAGGAAATGTCTGAGGCCAGATTAGAACCTAGGACCTTCTATCTCGATGCCTGGCTCTTTATCTACTGCCCTCTACTTATTGCTTTATATTCTATGACCTCCCTTCTCAGGTAGAATGTGAGGTCCTTGAGGAGGGGGACTTTTTGTTTTCCTTTGTGTATTCAGAGCTTGGTCCCTATAGTCAACATGAAAAAGTTTTTTGGCTGAAAGAATTCCAGGTTTCCAAAAAAGCCAGAAGTTGCTGAGGTCTTAGCACTGTACAGATGGGGATCTCCTAAACCCTCTGCCCAAAAGCCTGAATAAAAAGTACAAATCATTGTTTCCTACAACGTAATATTGTATACCTATTAAGTAAATCAGTAATTGTTGATTTTTTTTTTAAAGAAACAGGATATTCCATTGAGGGAGGGTGGCAAATTGCTTTAGGAGAAGGTAGTATGGATATTTTAGGTACTTGGCCAATAAGCAAATAAACTGCCAGCTACTAAAGTCTTTTTAGGGGACTTTGAATAATATTAATATTCAATTGTATTAAATTAATAATATAGCAAAATCAGTAGTATTGCTCTTTTTGTTATGCTTCAATCTTATGAGAAATACCCAATTATTGTGAAAATATATAAACTAACAAAGAAACACTCAACATCAATATTTACAGGACTTGTAACAAATGAGTCAATAATACCTATTACAGTAGTCAACAACAGACTCTCGGGTTGTAAACAAAGCTTCTTCTCCTTTCTTCGCCTTTGCCCATTTGGAGTCCAAAAGGCAATCTACTGCTTTTGAAGCTAAAAAGAAAAAAAGTTGATTTATTTATTGTCTTGTAATGAACATTTATGAGAAAGTCAAACACTTCAGAATGAGAGTCCATAATGCTTGTTGAACTCAAATTTTATTAAGCAAATTCCTAACTTCAAGCAATTAGTAGACCTTTGTCATGTCATAGTCAACTTCACATTTCAAAGCAAAATTACTAAAAAACAAAGCCCTTCTAATAAAAAAAGAAAAAAAAGTTTATGAACCCTGATTCTCTATAACTAAAAAACAGAAACATATTACTTGTTTTAAAAATGGGGGGACAAGCAGAATTTTAAATAGTGAACAAATTTAATTAAGCCAATGTGTTTTAAGTACTTATTATAACCAAGGCACTATGCTAGGTGCAAATAAGTAAATCTATAGCAAGATAATATTACTTTATAGCTTACATTATCTGATCAGATTTTTCACAACATCTCTTTGAAGTAGGAAGTATAAGAGCCCCATTTCACATCTAAGAAAGTTGAAGATTTGAGTACTCACTGCCTTGAAATGGTCATAGACCAGGTGGTCTTATTCCAAGATCAGTGATCTACATTTGATATTAATTGAAAAAGGTGCTTTTGGATAACAAAATCTAGTAAGAAGGAGGGTGGGGAGGGGAGAGACCTGTTATGTAAACATATTTGCTAAAGATTCTACCAAAATTGAGTACTATGGAACCAATGCTGCTGAGAGAAAAAATTAAATAGGCATATACCCATTATTCCTAAGCTTTACATAAATAAAACAGATTTTATGGCATACAGAAAAGAAATACAACTTAAGCAAGGAATTCCTTCTTTCTAGGCCAACAAGGGGTATCTTGTAGTTTACAATACATTGTCCTGTATATTATAACCGTTGGGTCCTATTCTAGAGAAACAGTAGAGCTGAGATAGCTTTATACACAGAGATCACTTCAGTAGTTTTAAGGATTAAACCCCTGCAATGGACCCAAGAAATCCTAACACTGAATTCTGCTCTAGAGAAAACCTTTAAGAGAAAGTCAGTGTATTTAAAATACAAACATATTAACTTAGCAGTTGCACAAGCTTTATAAAAAATGGTACAAGAAAAAATTCAAAATCTGTTTATTAATGTAAAAAGAAAGCACTTTAAATAAAGGCACCTTAAAACAGTAAAACTTAAAATGTCTTTAAAAAAAAAAACACATCTGAACTGATGTGGCTGTTATGTTTTAATCCTACCAATAAAATAATCAACTCGGTGGCCCATCATATTTGTAGATTTTGTGGGACAGTTGAAGCGGAGATATTTAGCCACTGCCTTTTCTTCTTTGGATGGTTCACCAACTTCCTGCAAAATAGAAAATTTTATTTTAATGTAATTATTCACAGAAGAAATTTTACACTTTGTAAATTAATATTTACAAAAGTTCATGAAGTATCTCCTCTAGGCTAGGTAATATGATAGAATAATGAAAATATTTAAAAGGATTTTGGCTTAGTTTTGAATAATGCCAGAGATTCAAAAGTAAACATTTCCAGGTAAATTCTTTGGGAATCACATCATCAATCACTCCTTTTGAAACTTTAAAATTTCACTACAATCTGAATGTTTTTAGGAATTAATTTATACATTAAAAATCTAAAGTCAATTCTTGATTATTTATATTTACACAATGTGGCTTGTGCATTTAGTTTAAAATGAACATGCCTATATTAACATTCATGAATATTAGTGTTCCTAATTAGGAATTCAGTTCAAATAAAATCATGTAGTCACAAAAAACTGACTAGGAAAGCATGAAAAGATTTAAATATTTAAATTCCCCTTCTCCACCCCAACGCTAAAACCAAGAAACCAGAAGTTCCTCTCTCTACCACTCAATTCTGTACCAAAAGTAGATCTCTGAGAGCAGACCTGGAGACCGGAGTGGAAAGATGTCTCTTCATGAAAAGTAGGGGCAAAGAATTAGAAACTGGGGGGATGCCCATCAGTTTGAGAATGGCTAAAAAAGTTTATGGACTATGAATGTAATGGAATGCTATCATAATTGCAAGAAATTAAAGGCTTCAGAAAAACTTGAGAAGACAACTATGAACTGATATAAATTGAAGTGAACCTAACTAAGGGAACAATTAATACAACAACAGAAATATTGTAAAGATAATCAAGTAGGAAAGAGTTAGAAACTTTGGTCAACAAAACGACCATCATAATTCCAAAGGACTCTTGATGTTATCTTCCTCTAAACTGAGAGCTGCTGGATTCAGAATGCAGTTGTTATTCTTTTCTTTTTCTTTATTTTTTTGGACATAATGTGGAAATATATTTTACACAAACACACATACTCACAATGGATTTTGTTTTTCTTGCCTGGTCAATAGGTGGGGGAGGGGGAGGAAGGAGATAATTGAAAAGGAAAATAAAACTGAATTTAAAAAATTAAAGCAACAGGCAGAATTGAGATGTCAAGGAACAAAAATAAAACACACACGCAAAAAAGTCACACTATGAATATGGCCTCACACATTTTTTAGCTGTGTGAGCCTGGGCAGGTCACTTAACTCCCATTGCCTAGCTCTTACTGCTCTTCTGCCTTGGAACCAATACATACTATTGATTTTAAAATGGAAAGTAAGGGTTTAAAAAAGCCACATGAAGTTATATGAAAGAGGCTGCTAATTTTCCTTTACTCTTCATCATTCAGTTACATATTTTGAGAGTAGTATGATGAAAAAAAATTTTTAATCTTTTCTGTTGGGGCCAGCTTAGTGGCTCGGCGGACTGAGAGCCAGGCCTAGAGATGGGAGGTCATAGATTCAAATCTGGCCTCAGACACTTCCTAACTGTAAGGTAAGGGTTTAAAAAGAAAATCTTTTCTGCTGTCATTTCAAACTGGAGTCCTATGTCTCATCTTACTTTCACAGCTAAATGTCTAGGAGGAAGAATCTATATTCACTGACTCTACTTCTTTAACTCCACTAATTCTTCAACTTTTTTTTTCCAACTTTGCATTCCACTAGAGCATTCTATTGAAACTTCTCTCAAAGGTCACCTCTTATTTGCAAAATCCCATGTTTTTTTTTCCTTAGTATTCTTCCTTTATAACCTTTCTGCAGCATTTTTGATCCAGGAAACCTTTCCTGAACACCATCTTCTAGTGACATTTCTCTTGAGACAAGGATCTCTTTTATTTCTTCTTCCTGGGTGATGGTCAGTATAGTCTACAACATTATCCCAGGAACCGAGTGTCTCAAGGCTTTGTCCTAGTCCTTCATCTCTCTAAAGCCCCCAATTTTCTGGGATAATGCTTAAACTACTTATAGAAATGCTGAAAGAAACCCTACTATAAACTTTAAAGAGAAACAAATGTAAAAGCTAGGCTTCTTCACATATATACCATGCCTCTCCAGGCAGCCTAGTAGGATAATAGTACTCTTAATGATGTCTAAATTTTAATCTTCTCTTATCTTTCCTAGATCTTTTTAAAAAATATGTTCTGCTGTTCCCTCATCTTATTTCTGAACCCAGGTTTTTACATTTATCCTTGTTAAATTCATGCTAGAACTGACCTAGCCTGTTAAGACTTTTTTGTATCCTGCCAGTCAACTTTGTTTTGTCTTTTTTGTGAAATGGAAAAACATTTCATCCATACCTTTACTCAAGTAATAGGTTTTTAAAAAGTTACATAGCACAAGGTCAATAAGTCAATAAATATATAGGGACTTACTATGTGTGAAGCACTTTGCTAAGTGCCAGATATAAAAAAGACAGTATCTGAATTCAAGGAGCTCACAGTCTAATGGGGGAGACAATATATAAATAGATGTAGGCACAGATTCCTGATTCACAAGATTATGCCTACCTCCTTTCTGAGTGCCAGGAGATTGTTTAATGACTGATCTTTGAATCTGGCCATTCAACCAAGTTATGAACTCACCGTACTGTACTACTATCTAGCCTCTTATAACTTAATCATTTCCATAAGACTAACATAAAAGGCTTTGCAAAATGCCTTGCTAAAATGTAGGCATAATTAATCTGGAGCATTCCTGTTTGTAATTATGTCAAAAAAAGAAAATAAAGTTAATCTAATTTGATCTGTTTGTGATATCCCTTTGTGAACAGTAGTTCCTTTTCCATAACAATTCTTTGAGTAATATACTCTATAATTTTATGAGTTATCAAAGTCAAGTTTGTGGTTTATAGGCTCCATTCTACTTTTGGAAAATTAAGACATTTGGACTTGGTGACAAATGCATCAAGGGCACTTAGGTGGCTTTTTATATCTCCATTAGCCATTTTCTTTCCTTTCCAGTCCAAAGTCCATTTTTTGTGGCCTAAGATAGGATGATGTCATCAATGTAGCATTTACATACTGTTTTAAAGTTTGCAAAGCATTTTACAAACTGTTATTTTTATCCTCACATCACAGAAGGCAGTGCTATTATTATCTCTATTTTACAGATAAACTGAGGGAGATAGAAGTTAAGTGACTTGTCCAGGAACAGTGCTAGGAAGGATCTCAGGCAGGATTTGAACTCAGATCTTCCTGACACTTGGACTGGAGAGTAAACTAGAGTCCATCAACAAGCAGTCATCAAGTATTTATTTACTATGTTTCAGGCAGAGTGCTAAGTGCTATGGCTATAGAGAAAGGAAAAAGAAAAACAATGTGTATATGTGTACATACAAAATGTAGATGAAAAATATAAACTGCGGAGAAAAGGTATCTTGTAGACAATGGGATTTTTGCTAGAATTTAAAGGGAGCCAAGAGGTGGAGATGAGGAGAATTTGGGGGATGTAGTGGGGAGATAGTGTCAGTAACTGTCACTTATTTTCAATCTCTGTGGTGGCTCATTTTCTACTGCTTCCAACATATTCACATCTTCCCCATCCTCAAATGACCCTTGCTTGATCCTTCTGTTTTTACTAATGCCCTGTATCTCTTTTGATCTTTGGATTTAAATTCCTGGAAAAGGCTGCTACAATACATGGCTCCATTTTCTCTCCCCTCACTCTCTTTTTAACCCCTTAAAATCTGGCTTCCAATCTTATCATTCAACCTAAACTGCTCTCTCCAAAGTTATCCCTCCTTCCCTTCTTCTTTCCTTTCTCTGGAATCCATGCAGCTGTGTTTATTTTTATTTTGGTATTTAGTTTTTATTGTTTACTAATATTTTATGGTTCCCCTCAACTACATGAACACACCCCCCAACAATTTTTAAACCTTCATTTTCTCTCGGTTTGAGCCAAATTCTCCCTCTTTCTTCCCTTCTCTCCCAAGATGGCAAGTAATCTGATATAGATTTTATATGTGCAATAGTATAAAACATCTTTTATTAGTCCTTTTGTGAAAGAGAACTCAAACAAATGCAAGAATGAAGAAATAAAGTGAAATATAGTATATATCCGTCTGCATTCAGACTCCCATTAATTCTTCTCTGGAGGTGGATGGGTCTGCCCGCCTTAAGTCTCTTCCCACTTCAATCCTTCCTCCATTTAATTACCAAAAGTGATATTCCGAAAGCCTACCAAGGTGTGATCATGGCTCCTGTTTACTGAATAAATTCCAGTGGCTCCCTATCACCTCTAGGATCAATAGCAAAATCTTCTGCTTGGCATCAAGGCCCTTTACAACCTCACCTCCTAATATCTCTCCAGTCTTTCTACACCTTACCCTCAACACACACTCTTTGACCCAGTGGTAAACTATCCACCCAAGCTTTTCCATGAAAAAGACACTACATCTGCAGAGTACCCAAACCCAGGTATTTCTTCTTGGAATGCTGTACCACCACCTCTTCACCTAATGACCTCCCTCACTTCCTTTAAGTCCCAACTAAAATCCTACCTTCTAAAAAAGCCTTCCTCCAAACCCTCTTAATCCTATTGCCTTCCTATGGATCCTGCACATAGCTGCTTTGTATTTGTTTGCATGTTGTCTTCCCCATTAGATTGTAAGCTCTTTGAAGGAAGGAGTTGTCTTTTGCCTTCTCAGCTTGCTTACTACAGCAGTGCCTGAAACATAGGTGGTACATAAATGTTTATCGGTTGATGATCACCGCCACGATGAAGGAAGGAGAAAAGTTTAAGACTGGAAAGTTACAAAGGAGTCAGGACTTGGAACTCAGAAACTATAGCAGATTACACTAATAGTACAGGCAGGAAGTGATAAGGACCTGTATGTATCAGGTTAATGGCAATGTCAGAGGAGAAAAGAGGATATTTATGAGACTTGTTATGAAGGTAGACTTAACAGGACTTGGCAGGAGACTCAATAACGAGGGAGTGGGAGATTAAAGAAAGTGAGAAGTCAATGATAACTAAATTTGAACCTAGCTGACTAGGAAGATAGTGGTACCTTCAACAGTAACAGGGAAGTTTGGAAAGGGGAGGAGACTGATAGGGCAGATAACAAGCTGTTTTAAATATGCTGAACTTAGGATACATGTGGGACATCCAAGATAACCAATAGGCAGCTGAAAGTGTGAGATTAGAGGTCAGAAGAGGATTTTGGCTGGATTACTAGATCAGCCAAATCATCAGCAGAGATGAAAATTGAATCAATGAACAATGAATGAACTGATGAAACTGCTGAGCAAAATAGTATAGAGACAAGAATAGGATTCAAGTCAGAACCATGAGGGGCCATCTGAAGTTAGCAAAATGCAACATGGACAAAGAGTCAACAAAGGAAACTAAGGAGGTGTGGTCACAAAGGCAGAAAGAAAGGGCAGCGCAGTTATCACAAAACCCTAGAGGAATAGAGGATGATCAACAGTATTTCAGCTCTCAACATAGTTTAGCCACTTTTAACTTTTCTGGGTCCCAGTGTCTACCTTTGCAGAAAATCTGCCAGAATTCTGTAGAAGGGAGTATCTGCCCATACTACCCAGGAAATGGGAACAGAGCTTGTTTAAGCACACATTCCCAAGAAGCTGAGGCTGGAGACAGGTGAATGGAAGAAGACACAATAAACTCAACAGAGAAAAGGACTTGAGGACAGGGAGAAGGGTACCAGGCAGGCATAAGAGAAAGGACAGGAAAGGCAAATTCAATGAACATTTATTAAATGCCTAAAACATGTGCCAAACACTGGGATACAAAAAAGAGGCAAAAGTCAGTTCCTGCCCCTAGGAAGCTCACAATCTAACTCCACACATAAACAAACATCTACAGCACAGAAGATATACAGGATAAATAGGAAATAATTAATAGAGGGAAGGTATATATAAGTGAATTGTTGTAAGTAAAACAAACTCCAATTTGAAAAGGGGTTGAGTACAAAAGGGATTAAAATGAAAAGGAAAAACCTGGAACCACAGAGAGAATACAGGGAAAGACACCAGAGGCCACACTATTCAACAGACCTGAGTTCACATGTGATCTTAAACATTGCTGTGAGAGTCAAATGAGGTATCTGTAAAGGATTTAGGATAATGGCTAGTGCATAGTAGGGAGCATCTAGATATTTAATCCCTTCCTTTCCTCCCTTCCTCAGAGATAGTAAGTGTTAGGCAAACTCTTCCTTTTTTAAATAGAGAGGCCCAAATCAGAAAGATGAATTAAGAGAAGGATGGAAGGGGAAATGCAGTTAATCAAAATCCTGAACATTAATAGGATGAACTGACCCATAAAACAGAAAAAGGCAGCAACATTAAGATTAGAAAGTGGTCTCCAAAGTATATTATTTATAAGAAATGTAAAGATTTGTATAGACTTAAGGCAGTCTATCATGTTTCAGATGAACCCCCCCCAAAAGGAAAACTGAAATAATGATATCAGATAATAAATAAATATAGATCTGTTAAAAAGATAGAAAGGAAACTATCTCACACTTAAATGCACCACAGATAACATAGCAATACCTTACATGCATTGAACAGCATAATATCTAAATATTAGATATTTGGCAGGGTTAAGGTAGGGGAAGAAATAGCAGTAAAATTTTAATAGCAAGGGACTTCAAGACAAATCTAGGCAAACCTAATAAAAAGATTAAATAATCTGAAAAAAAAACTTTAAAAAATTAAGATTTTAGATAGATCTCTATCAGTTTACATAATTCTCAACCATACATGACAGCTTTACAGAAATGACCACATATTTTTAAAATGCAGAAAGGTAGAAATAGTAATGCATCATTTACTAATCACATAATGCAACACGAATACTTAAAGGACTTTTGAATAAAGAATTAAATATTAGAAATTAAATAACTGAATTCTAAAGAACTGGTTGTTCAAAGAACAAATCATAGAATCAATAAAAAGTTTCATTAGAGAAAATTACAACGAGACATACCAAAACTTGAGAATTGAAGCTAAAGTAGTCCTTAAAGGAAAACTGACCTCTCAAAGTTTTCATTAACAAAAGAAAACCAAAACAAATGAATCAATTGGATATGTAACTAAAACAATCAGAACAACAACAAATCAAAAACCTAAAACTAAACATCAAAATAGAAATTAAAAAAATAAAGTTTAGTAAAATTGAAAGCAAAAAACATGGGAAAAGAAACGAGGTACTGATCCAAAATAGAAACTGAACAGGTCATAAATGAACTGCAAAAGGAAAAAAAAAAGCTCCTGGATCAGACAAGTGAATTCTACCAAACATTCAAATAACAATTAATTATAATCTTATAAAAACTGCAAAAATAGGAAAAAGGACCCTCACAATCCTTTTTTTTTTTTTTTTTTTTTTTTAAATTTTAAACTCTTTAACTTCTGTGTATTGACTTATAGGTGGAAAGATTGGTAAGGGTAGGCAATGGGGGTCAACTGACTTGCCCAGGGTCACACAACTGGGAAGTGTCTGAGGCCGGATTTGAACCTAGGACCTCCCGTCTCCAGGCCTGGCTCTCAATCCTCACAATCTTAATATTACAAATGTAGCATTAATACTAGAGAAAGGCAAAGCAGATAGAAAACTATAGGCCAATTAAATGATGTAGGATGAATATGGATGGATGTATATTCTTTTTTTACTTTCTTTTTCTTTTTTTTGGTCTGTGTTTTCTTTCACAACATGACTACACATATATGATTTATATCAAATTGTTTGCTTTCTCAATGAGAGGAAAAAGGAGAAAGAAAGGGAGAGGATCTGGAACTCAAATTTAAAAAAAAAGTTTAAAATTTTTACATGTAATTGGGGAAAAAACCTATGTGATTTTATCAAGAGATAAAAAAGGGCATTTTATAACATCCAAGACCAATTTCCGTTCAAGAAACATATGCTAAACACTTTTCCTTAGTCCAACTCTCCATGATCCTATTTGAGGTTTTTGTGGCAAAGATACTGGAGTGTTTTGCCATTTCCTTCTCCAGCTTATTTTACAGATGAGGAAACTGAGACAAACTAGGTTAAGTGATTTGCCCAGGCTCACATAGCCAGTAAGTATCTGAGGCTGGATTTGAATTAATGAAGATGAATCTTTTTGATTCCAGTCCAGTGCTCTCTCCACTAAACCATCTTGCTTCCCTATAAGATAAGTAGTATCTATCAAAAACTAAGAGCAAACATTGTATATAATGAAGAAAAGTTAAAGGAGTAAAGCAAGAGAGCTCATTTTCATCACTGCTTTCAGGTATGCTCTTCCAGTTGTGGGTCTTAACAGAACAAGTTTCAATGATACTGATAATTATGATGTCAAATTAACTTCTTTGTTTTGGAATCTTTATTTCCTCTTTTGTTTATTATCCATTTTTTTAGGCATTTATTTATAGATATCTGAGGCAACAAGATTCAATATTAGTGTCTTCTTTGGATTTTATATCTTATAACTTTCTGGGCATCTCTTTTGCTATTCTTCCCACAATAAACTTTCCTCAACAGCTTTACTTGGTGAAAATATAGAAGCAGTTTTCTCCTCTTTTTTTCCTTTTCAGTCCAAATCCTTTTTGACTTCATTTGCAAGACCTCAGATCAATATATTCTTTCCAGCCCTGGCTTGGGAAACTTTGTACTTGTTCTTGACCAAGAGTTAGTAATATTTAGCAATGCAATGCCTTCTAGATTCCTTCTAGTAATATAATTAATGTAAATTACTAACAATATTTAATAATAGTGGTCTGGTTTGATGAGTTTGGGGTAGTTCTGTGTCACATCCTGTACACATGATTCAGGAATACAGCAGAGATCTCTTGTC
This sequence comes from Gracilinanus agilis, assembly GCF_016433145.1. NCBI lineage: Eukaryota > Metazoa > Chordata > Mammalia > Didelphimorphia > Didelphidae > Gracilinanus > Gracilinanus agilis. The sequence goes on along the minus strand of NC_058132.1, from coordinate 669,749,060 downwards.
ATAAGCAAGTCAATAAATAGCTGTCTCAAATGAGGTGCCACGTGTGACCTATTCTACAGTCATACCCTCTTTCCTATCTGAGCACATGGTTACCTCCCTAATTTAGATCATATTGTCTTGTGTCTGGACTATTGTACTAACTGGCCTTTCTTCCCTAGTCTCTCCTCTCATGTCATAAAAAGACAAAATTATTTGCCTAAAGCAAGGGCCTGGCAAAATTATTCTCCTGCTCAAAAAACTTAACTATCTCCTCATTGTCTGCCTCTAGAATGAAATATGAACTGCTAAGCTTTAAATTTAAGGCCCTTCACAGACTGGCTCAATCTACCTTTCTATCTTATTTCATATTTCTCCCTTTTAGGCATTTTATTTTCTAGACAAATCGAACCATTCCTTAAACTCTACAATCATGCTGGTAAAGTTTCCATGTCTGTAATACACTCCACTCCTTCCTCAGTTCTGCCTTCTGAAACTCTTTTCTTTAAGCTCAATTCATGTGGCACTCTGTAAAAAATCACTGTTAAAAGTCATTTCTCCCTCACCTTAAAATTTCCTGAAATACTTTGCTTGAAACTTCTCTTTGTCTTCATCACACTCTAAAGAGGCATACTTCTGGATACTCACTCCACTTGAGTTTCCCACAGTACTACTTTTTCTTGATTATTTTCCTTTCTATCTGACTACTACTGCTCTCTCCTTTGTTGGTTATCTACTACATGGGATGTCATCTAAGACCTGAGTCCTTTTCTCTGCTCTCTTAATACTATCTCATTTGGTGATTTCACTAAATGTCTAAGCATTCCCCTGGAGTTTCAGTACCAAATTAATAATTACTTATTGGATATTTCCAACTGGATGTCCTGTAAGACATTACCCCGCACAAACTTTCCCCTTCTCCAAACTTCCTATTTTATGTTAAAGAGCACCCTACCAGTCACCCAAGTTCACATTCTCAGTATCATCCCTGTTTTCTTCCTTGCAGTCAACCCTCATACCCAACAGTTGTTAAATCTTGTCATTTCTACTTTAGCAGCATCTATTGTCTACACCCCCTTCTCTCCCCACAGAGGTATAAGTTGAGTTCTGGCCCTCATTATCTCCTGCACTTTCTTCTTTCTACCTCCAATTTCTCCCACTCCAATTCACCCTCCATACAACTGTCAGAGTGCTTTTCCTGAAGCACAGTTCTCTGATCATGTCACCAACCTACTCTATAAACTTCAGTGACTCTCTAGTAATGCCAACATTGCATATAAGGTTCCCTGGACATTTAAAGCTCTTTACAGCTTGGTTCTTTTCTACCTCCATACTTCATTCTCATACTCCACTACTGACCTATACTGGGGTACCTGCTATTCTCTGCACAGGACACCCTAACTCCATTCCATGCCTTTGTCCAGGTTGACCCCATGCCTAGAATGCTCTCCTTTCTCAATTGACCTCTTAAAAATTCCATGCTTCCTTCAAGATTCAACTCAAATGTCACTTTCTGGAAGAGGCCTTTCTTGGTCCCTTCCTCCCTCAGCTGCTAGACTCTTCTTTAAAGGCCCTCTGCCTACTTGGCATGTATCTTGTATGTACCTTAAAAATTCCAAACCACATCATCATCTCCTCCAATGGAGTCCAAGCTCCTTAGGACAGAAATTATTTTGGCCTTTGATTGTATCCTGTATAATTAGTACAGCGTCTAGCACATACTAAGTGCTTAAATGCTTGTTGACTGACTGGTTCTTCAGGCAGAGGTTGACCAGATGGCCTATGAGGGACCTTCCAAATGAGATTCTTTCATACTAAGAAATTTGTGTACATGTGCCTGCTGCTTCCCCCAAAGGGAAGAGCAATGCCATTTCTTGTTCAACAGAAAAGTCTGGCACATGGTGAGTGGTTGATAAAAGTTCAATTTGTACTGATTCTCTGGTCTGGTTCCTTCTTATAACTAAACAAACTTAAAATAAATAAGATGAAGTACTTCCAAAAATGAGTACCTAGGTCTCAAAGTAATAATGTCACCAAACTTTCAAGCAATAATGGCTAAGATTTAACAACCTACATCCACAACAAGAGACTACTATATAGACAATTCCCTGTCATTCAGATTCTGACTTTCACACATCCCTTACAGACAATAGTCAAATTAAAGGAGCTACACTCACTTAGTCACCAAACCCAAAGGATTTCCTTCTACTTTCTTTCTATTACAAACTTCATGGCATTGGAAAACCTCCTTAGAGTCAAAAATCTATGGGTGGAAGGGACTTTAGAAGCCATTCTGTTCCATTTTAAGGACAAGGAAGCCAACTTGTCCAAAGTTCTGGAAGTAGTCAGAGTCAGAAGTGGATTTGAACTCAAGTTCTCTGACTCCAGAGCCAGTGTTATTATCTCTATTGTATTAGGCTATTTTCTGTCCCCATCTAGTCCCTACTTATCACTGCAACCCAGAGGCCAGTTCATAGTTAAGTCTGTAGTAGGAAAAGACAAAAAACAAACAAATAAACAAACAAAACAAATTCACACACACAAACCCCAACCCTCCAAAAACAACCAGATAAAGGACTTGTGATTGGAGGAAAAGATTTTAAAAACAAACACCTGAAGGATGAAGACAAGTACAATTCCACAATTCCTATCTTTACAGCATTTGAAAGATTGTCAGGTGGATAAGGGATATGACTAGCTTTGCTTGGTCACAGAGACTAGAACTAAGAGCTATAGGTAGAAGTCAAAAAGTAGCAAATTGAGGCTTGCTGTAAAGAAAAAGCCCATTCCAGGTATCCATTAAGTAGAGCATGCATGCAAATAAGTAAGCAAGCAAGCATGGTCTTGCCCACCAGACGTCCACCTTCTAATAGGGAAAAAGCATGTGCACCAACTGGTAGACACAAAATCTTAACTGTGGGTGAGTGGATGAAAATGAGACAGTAATCTTAAGAGAAGGTACTAGTAGTGAAGGGACTCAGAGAGGCTTCCTAGAGAAGTATTCTAGGAATTCAGAAGTTGAAGAAAAGGTATAGAAAATGGAGAAACTGTGTGATGTGTGAGGGAAAATGCAAAGATGCTGCCAAATGCCACCTAACGAGAGAAAAAATCCACAATGAATATAAACAGAAACTCAAAGGAAAAAATGAATTTTCCACACCTACATGGATAATTAGAAAAAAATGAATCAAAGCTCAAAAAGAATTGGAAGGTAAATGAGTAACAGAATAGAAAAAAAATGAAGCTATCCAAGGATTATGTTCTCTTGAAAACTAAACAGACCAAACAGAAATCAATGATTGCATAATAGTACCAAGAAATAGAATAACAAACTGACCTGGAAAAAAAGATCAAGAAAAGACTGCCTAAGAATAAGCAAGTCCCTAAAAATCCTAGTTTAAAACATACCAAAACACCAAGTGCCATATTTTAAGAAATCATAAGTTAGGTTCTGAGAGACCAAGCCAAGATGGCAGAGTACAAGGAAGCAGTCCAGGCCAGATTCCCTGACAACTGCCAACAACATTCTAAGAAGAAAGTTTGCCTGATAGTGATTAGAAAGTAGGAAGGTGAAAGGAAGGAAACAAGCATTTAATATAGTACCTTCTATGTGCCAGGCTGATCCTCACAACCCTTTGTGGTAGGTTCTATTATTATCACCACCCCCATTTTACAAATGACGAAATGGAGGCAAACAAAAGCAAGTTCAAATTTAGTGTTTTCTATCATCAAAATCAATCATAAATGTGCATGAGTTAATGATGGTCTATAACGAGATTTTAAATGTTTCATCTTTGAAAGTGTCTCTTCACATGAGATTTTAAATGTTTCATCTTTGAAAATGTCTCTTCACATAGATTGTTCAGTCATGTCGAATTCTTTATGACACCACGGTCTTATGCACAAAATTTTTGGAGTAGTTTGCTATTCCTTTTTCTACTGTGTTCCCATTTTACAGATGAGGAACTGAGGCAAACAGTGGTTAGTTAAGTAATTTGCACAGAGCTAGTAAGTGCTAGATTTGAAATCAGATCTTTCTGACTCCAGGCCTGGAGCTTTATCCACTGAACCACCTACTGCTAAACACATCTCAATCCACAAAAGCATATAATTTTAATTGAGCATTAATTGGAAGGCATTTCTAGAACTCTATTAGATTCTTCTCTTTTAGCATGTTATTATTACATCACAGATTAAATCATAATTGAAGGTTAAATGGAAGCTCTTCAATTGTTCAATTAAATGGATTTTGAAACAAATTTCTTTTGTACTTGCATTGAGATTCAAAAAGACACTGCTGAAATTGGGAGTTGGAGCTCAGAAATACAGTCTATATAAAGAAGGGGTAGGAAGTAAAAAAGAAGAAAAGGTATGAGAAGAGGATAGAGGGAAATAAATAAAAATTTAAGAGTTCATAAATACAATGTAGCTAAGATTAGAAAGCAAATAGTTAACTGGGGAAAAAAATTTTTGCAGCAAGTTTCCCTGATAAAAGAAACACAAAGTTTCTAGGATATAGAAGGGACTGGCTCAAAAATGTATAAGAATAAGTCATTTTCCAGGTAATAAATGGTTACTTTAGAGCATATGAACAGACAGTTCTCATGGAAAGAAATCCAAACTATCTATAGCCATGTGAAAAAATTCTTCAAATCACCAATAACTGAGAAATGCAAATTTAAGCAACTCTTTGGTTCTCCCTCACACCTATAAATTCAGCAAATTTGACCCAAAAAGGAGGGAAATAACAAATGTTGTGGGAAAATAGGCACAATGGTATCCTATTGGTGAAGTTATAGAATGGTTCAGCCATTCTAAAAATTTGGAAATGTGCTCCTAAAATTACTAAACTGTATATATAATTTTTGACCCAGCAAATAAGTTCTATGTGGATTAAATGGGATAATATTTATAAACCAATTTGTAGTTCTGTTTTGTGGTAGCAAAGAAAGTCAAGGGGATTCCCATAAATTGGAGGATGTTTGAACAAATTATGGCATGTGAATTGAAATAACAAAATGTTATAAGAAATGAAGAGACAGTCTCAGAGAAACCTAGGGAGATTTGTATGGACTGAGGAAGAGCGAAGTAAGCCAAAGCAGGAGAACAATATGTTCAAATATCAACACAGATGATGATATTCAAGATGAGTCACACATTTTTTGGACCTGGCCATTACTGGGATTATGTTTATTTGTTAGAAGGTTTTTATTTTCTCTTCCCAACTCCTACTGGGGGGTGGGGAGGGACAGAAAAAACAAATACTTGATCAGGAAAAATAAAATATAATTTAAAAAATCAGAAATAAAATCTTCCCAATCTAGTTAAACCTGAGTGTGAAGACAAAAAGAAACCAGTGATCAAGGAATCACCTCCTCAAGGTTACTGTCCCAGTGGTTGTGATCATCCACGAGTTAATCTGGGAGAACAGTCCCATGCCTAATACTTGATAGGCATTTACCAACTGCTTCCTGATTGACATCTAGCCTGTGATGAGAGCTGGTCACTTTGCCAACCTGGGGGCCATAAAGCCAGGGCTTAACTTAAGGGATTCTTTTCCACCCCTTCCTAGTCTTTGGGAATAGTGTCTCAAGAAGGGCCAAGGAACAATCCAGCTGGAAGCTGAGGAAAGGGAATCTTGCCACGTTGCAGCTCTAAGTCACCCAGAGTTCCTCAGAAAGCCAGAGGCAAAAGCAGACTTACCCTTTTCCTCCTCATGCTCTAGGCAGTAAAGCCTCTGGGATTTTCTTGGTTTTCCCAGGCTCTTTGGAAGCCTTCTTACCTCTTAAAGGGACCTACCTTCCCCTGGCAGCACCGGGAGGGGAATCCATCAAAGGAGAAAGCAGAAAAGGACCAGCTTCCAATTCAAGATATTATTGATCCAGGAAGGGGTCCAAATTCTCCCACTGAGGAGCTTGCTAGGAATGGCTGTCTTTCACTGACATCCAGCTGGGGCAAGTCTTTAGTTTTGAACTGAACTTTAAAAGTCAGATTTTTTTGTTTCTATTAAAATGCTTTTTCAATAAAGAAAAAGAAGAGTGGGGAGAGAACTGAGTAGCACAGTGGATACAGCACTGAACCTGGAATTGGGAGGACTTGGGTTCAAATTTGACCTCAGATATTTCCTAGCTGTGTGATCCTGGGCAAGTCACTTAACCCAGATGACTAGCTCTTGCTACTATTCTGCCTTACAAATGATACAAGATAGAAGATAAGCATTTAAAAAATAATGAAAACAAAGAAAAGGGAATTTGCAAATTTAAATTTGTTAAAAATCTATCATCATCAGGGAGTAATAAATCTAAAATTTAAGTCAATATATAAATTCTATAGAACATTTCTATAAAATAAATTATAATGGACACCAGACAATTATTATGAAAATTTCAATTTCCTCTATTTAGAACTAGAAAGGGATACAAGGAATTAAAACTCTAAGTCCCCCAAAGGCAACAGAGAGGAGTAAAAGGGTGGGTATGATTTGGCTGCAACGCATCACCAATGAAGCATTGCATAAGAGCAGTGGTGCAAATAAGGCTATTAGAGAGAGGCCCTGTGTGAAAAGGAAGAAGGGCTCATGGCCAGTCTTGTGCTCCAAAGGCATCCCTAGCCTCTCAAGAGAACCAGAAGGCCTACAGGGTGGACACACGTGGGCAAAAAGTTGTTCAGGATAAGAAGGCAAAGATCAATGACAATCTACATGTTAAACAAGGATCAAGGTAAGAAAAATCACTCAAGTCAAAAGGAATAAACATTCAGACAGACTACAGATTTCTAGCAAAGAGAAAATTTATTCTATCTAAGGAATTATATCTACACAAATTGCATATTAAGTACACAAATGTAGGAGAAAAACTGACAAAATCTCACACCAAATTCCTCTATCTAGAATCAAGTCCTCACTTCTTTCTGAGTGAAAGATTGAGGGCAAATAGTTATGAAGTGAGTTGTAAATAGTAGTTATAGTTTAAAATAAGAATACATTTTTATAGGAAATCGGTCAGTTCAAATCTCTCTTTTAAGTAATTTAAATATTTGTGGTTTTAAACAAATCAACTAACAATATAAATCGTTTAAAAAAGAAGCTATACAATAAATACCCTAGTTTGGAATGAAAGGGCAAAGGAGACAACAGTACGATAGAGCAATGATTATTTCAAAAAGGCAGAAGAATCAAGAATATTGAGTTACTGTCCTGCACCTGCCACTAATCAGCTGTATACCTCTGTAGTCCTTTGCTTACAAACCAATACTTTCCCAATAGATAAATTGTGAACAGTCTCCAAAAAAAATTTTTTAATGGCAAACTATTTTCATTTCATTATCATTTGGAAAAAAAAATGCTCCAAATCACCAATGGTAAGAGAAATGAAAACATGTGAGGTTCACCTCTGTCGATGCGAATTCTGGAAGCCCCAGGTTTGCCCATTTCCCTTAAGAACTTGCCTTTGGGGGAAGTCCCAAACTTGGGGCTTCCAGAATTCATGGTAACACCTCATACCTGTCAGACTATTGGAAGCAACAGATAAGGCCTATGACAACTATTGGAAGAACTGTAGGACAAGTAGATATGTCTGTGAAGTGGTCTAACTATTCTGGAAAGCAAATAGAAATTATACCCCAGGTCAATAAATTGTATATCTCCTCTGGCCTAACAATAGGTTTATCCAGCAATAGCGATATAGGCTTATATTAGCCCCAAACAGAGGAAAAGGATCCTTACTTGCATAAGTAGTTATAGCAGCATTTTTTGTTATAACAAAGAATTAGGATCCACTGAGGAATGGTTGACAAATTATAATAAATTTAAAGTAATGGAAATTACTGAGACATAAAAAATGATGAAAGGGAAAGATTCAGAGAGACCTGGAAAGATGTATATGAATGGATGCAGAGTGAAGTAAGAAGAACCAGAACAATTTATACCTCAAAAATAACTCTGAAAGACTTTAAAAATTCTAATAAATACAATGACCAACTAGAAGACTGATAACGAAGCATAATTCCCATCTTTTGGAGGAAAGGTGACAGACTGTAGTTATACAATGAAATATACATTTTCAGATATGACAACACAAATTTGTTTTGCTTGATTCTGTTTTGAGGTGGGGATTTTATTGGAGGGAAAAATTTCATGGGGAATGAGAGGCAGTGATAATGATGTAGAAAAAGAAAAGAATATAAACGAAAAATGTCAACAAGACACAAAAGATTTCAGAAGTTCAGAAGACAAAAATCTGACATGCATCTTTATAAAACCAAATTGTATGTGATAGTTTCACAGTTAAATACTTAATTCTCTTTTCCTGTCTTTATTTGTATTTGGAAAGGCTCCTGTTTGTTGATAACAGTCAAGTTCATAAATAAAAAAGATAAAATCAGGAAGACCAGCCTCAAACACATTTTGGTTATGTGACCTTAGGCAAATCATTTAAGCTCAGTGCCTCAGGGCAGCTCTTTAAAACTAAAAAACTTCCAAAACATTGTCAACCCTCTAAGAGGGAATTTCCTCCCCTGGAGCTTTCTACACAAATGAAATCAAAGGTCCAGACCAAGTAACAATAATAGTGACAACAATGGACATAAATGTGGTAGTTCTAGTGTTGCAAAGTACAACCCTAAATATTGGCTTTATTAGAGACTCATAATAAGTCAAGGAGGTAGGCAACAAAGGAAACTGAAGATGCATAGACAAAGAAGTGATTTTTCACTATTCTCAGGGAGCTTGAAGTTTCAATGTGGGGTGTGAATTCAGGCCTTTACTGACTAAAAACCAATTCTATTAATGTGGAGTATGGAAGACAATGACAGCCCCAATTTATTTAACCAAAACCAATCACACATCTATCATACGAAGGTACTGTGCGTCTAGTTTTAAAATCCTGTGGTAACACAACCAGTGAGGTCCTATGATCAAGCTCATTTAGACATTATGAAGGAAGACAGTAAAACCTCAAGGTGATCCTATGAATCTGCAAGCTGAAATAATTGAATAGAATCTTCATGCTAGAAAAAGATCTCAAAGATAATTTATCCTAATTCTATTTTACAGATGAAGAAACTGAAACTCAATTGGTAAAAACTTCTAGGAGAATTTAATGTATGTGTTTCATTTACTAGTACGACCACATCCACTTATTAATCCCTTCATCTACTACACATTTACTTGCTTCTTGTCTGAAACTGTGAAAAACTGGGTACAAAGCCAAGTGCCTACACCACACCTGTGTTAACACTTCTGTTTTATATTTAATGGTTTGTTTACTGAACTATCTGCTGCTAGACCTTTACTGTTAAAAAAGAAAAACACTCAACTAGGGTAACAAAAAAGTAAACATTAGCATCATTTATGACCATGTCAGCTCAACCAAACTTACTTAAGTAAAAGGAAGATTTTTACATAAGAAAAACAATGAAATAGTCAAGAGTTCAGAGAAAATGATCAAGCCCTTATACCAGGGTTCTTTAGGAATGATTAATGATGGTAATAGAGAAAACTATTTTATAAAAAGACTATTTTTTGGAAATATTCAGAGAATTGTAAAAACAGCTGAACTTATTTAAGGAGAAAAAAAACCAAGAGCTCTGAGCACCCACAGAGAATGAATATGAATTTTAAAAGTTGTGTTGCTTTTCCCTTTCTCAAAAAACAAAGGAAAACAAAACACACAAGTTTCTAACAGATGTCCTTAAATCCTGAGAAAAAGAGATACCCGCATATCCCACAGAACACTGCCTCAAACAAAATAAGTGAGAACATTATAAACATACTATACCATAACATACTGACACCTGTTGTAATTTTCAGGTTTCTAACAAACTTTCAATCTTCCACATATGATCCCTTCTCTCTGCTACCATCTCAGAACTTGATGGATGATCTCCCAGCTTCAACATGCCCCAACTCCAGGCTTTCTTCTACTCCAAATTCATCTTCCTAAAACTCAGGTCTGACCATGTCAACCTCATCTCCCTTCCCCCTTCATAAACACACACTTACATGTATCTATCCATCTGTCCTACAGTCCATCCCCTTCTATGTGGCCCCTTACTTTCCAGTCTATTTCTTCTCCACCTCCTCTATGATCTAGGGACACTTGTGTCCCAAAAGACAAGTCTATCTCTTGATTCCAGCATTTTCACTCTCTGATTCTAAAGCCTGGATTTTTCTCCCTCCTCATCTTTGTTTCTTGGCTTCCTTCAAGTACCACTTTTTTTTACAAGAAGCCTTTCTCAATCTTTAATCTGCATAATTTGTTTTTAAAGTGATTCAAAAAATATCATTTCAGGAGTCGGTTTTAATTCATAATGTACAAACTTCATACAGATGGGAAGCTAGGGCAATAAAACTGCAAACAAACTTTATGGAGAAAAAGTCATTTCAAAATAGGAAATTAAGTCAAAACGAGGTAGGTAAAAAGCAAAAAACTTCTGGAACACAAATTTCTTGTGATTCATCTTATATATTTCTGTGATACAAGCACACACACACACCTTATTAATTGATGGTTCTTTCAACATACATTACATACCAGTTGATACTATTAATACAGGTAAAACATCATTACCTCATTTCCAAATTAATTTGGTTTCAGAATACTTTTTGGTCTTACATCTATGGAATCCAATAGTGTGAAGAATACAGAGACAAGGTATATGGAATACACCAAAGATAAAATGAAAAAAATCCTGGAGCAAGAGTGAGGAAATGCGGCCTATTTTTTTTTCTTTCCTCTTCATTTTTTTTTTAACGCTTTACTTCTTTCTTAGAACCAATACTGTGCATTCGTTCCAAGGAAGAGGAGTGGTAAGGGCAAGGCAATGGGGCTAAATGACAATTAGGAAGTGTATGTGGCTAGATTTGAACCCAGGACTAGTCCTCTGTAAGTCCGGCTCTCTATCCACTGGGTCTACCTAGCTGCCCTCAGTTCTTTTTAGAAGTAAAAATCCTCATCTTCCATCTTAGAATCAATACTGTGTATATGGATTCCAAGGCAGGGGTGCAGTAAGGCCTAGGCCATGGTGGGTGGGGTGGGGGGTTCAATGCTTTGCCCAGGGTCACTCAGCTAGGAAATAAAATGTCTGAGGCCGGAATGGAACCCAGGACCTCCCATCTAGCCTGGCTCTCCATGCACGAGCCACCTAGCTGCCCTCAGACCTTGCTTCTGTCTCATGTAATACCCACTACGGATAACGACAAATGCTCTATTTCTGGGGGAACTAGCTCTGGGATGAAAATGATGCTCTGGTCTGTTCCTCAGCAGGTGCAAAGGGAGCTGGGCAAAGAGGAGGTGAAGGTGGCCACAGGATGGCCCCAGTTACCCCGCAGGTAGCTCCACACCTCCCTCCCCGCTGAAATACAAGAAGCGATAGTTAGAAGGCACAGTGGGTACAGGCGTCTCGGCCTCTCCGAGCCTCCAGCAGAACATGCGGGGTCTGCCGTCCCCCGGCGCCCCCGAGTCCGCAGGCTTGGGACAGCAGAGCCCGGCCGGGCCCCGCCCCCTCTGCTCCTCGGCGGCGCCCCCCGCCTCGACCCCGACCCCCAGCAGCGCCGAGGCCGGCACGTGACTGCGGGCCACGCGTAACCAGCCACGCAGGGACCCCCACAGCGCCCCCCCCACCCTGGGGCCCACAGCCCAGACCCAATCTGCACCCGGCTCAGCCCAGCGCACGGACGCTCGGTCCCGGCCGAAGCGCAGCGCAACGCCGCGGCCCGCACACCCAGCTCCCCGCTCCCCCCGCCCCCAACACGTACCCTCCCCACGCA